>NW_027397083.1:28979764-29081430 GCF_003265705.2 Callorhinus ursinus
AAAGAAAGAAAGAAAGAAGGAAAGAAAAGAAACCCTTTGCACTTATTGAATCAAGTTTCAAGGTTGCTCTCCTGGTAACTTTTTCTTTTACCTCAAGTTTGGGCCCAACCTCTATCTTTTTATTTTCATTTTATGATTATTAGTATGTTAAGGAGTCGTCTTCTATCACTGTCATGAAGCCCAGGCTGGGTCCTCGTGATGAGTCCTAGAGGCAAGCACACCCCACTCTGGGTTTTCTGGTTAGACCACTGTATTCTCTCCAACTCGGCTGAAAACCCAGGCTCATGAGGCCTCACTCCCTGCCTCCCTACTCCTGGAAGATGCCAAAGTCAACTATGGAGGAGGCTTTTTCAGTGGAGAAGACGATTTTGTCTTCCCACAAGACAAACCCTCTACTTGATTTGATGAGGCAGACAGCTATCCCAAACCACGGACAGGTTGGGACCTGCGCAGGCCTCAATCTCAACTTTTATTTTAAAGAAAAAGGCTGAGCAAGCAGTTAAAAGATAAGCGGAGGATGTGCTGCTTCCCTTCCACTCATACACACACACAGAAATCCTTTTTTCCCTATCAAGCAATATGAAGTGAAAACTAATTTCGAATGCATTTTGGATTCTAATTTATAGTATCCTTCCATTTGCAGCTGTTCTTTGACCTGTATTTACGTATTACACCTTAGGCAAGAACACAGAAACCTCTTCCTCATGTTTCCTAATGAGTGGAAAGAATTTATTTTATAAATACTGCAACTGAGGGCACATGGGTGGCTCAGTCGGTTAAGTGTCTGCCTTTGGCTCAGGTCATGATCCCAGGGTCCTGGGATCGAGCCCCACATCGGGCTCCCTGCCCTGCAGGAAGCCTGCCTCTCCCTCTCCCACTCCCCCTGCTTGTGTTCCCTCTCTCACTGTGTCTCTGTCAAATAAATAAATAAAATCTTTATAAATAAATAAATAAATAAATAAATACTGCTATTGAAGTGTGAAATAAGTCATAAGCAATTCTATATATAAAAAAGTTCCTAATTTGGAAAATGCAGGATATCACACAAAAAGTGACTTTTGAAGATGAGCCATGAAAATCAGATGCAGACAGTATTTTGGGGGATAAAAGTACAGAAGAAAGCACTTTTACTGTTCTTTGGAGGAGTTTTCTTCCTTAAAAGGTCTTCAACAATGAAGTCAAGCCACTATGTGGCTCAGTGAAAACCCCTGTGGGCATTAAGGACAGCAAACACTCACACAGCACTCACCATGTGCTGGACTCTGCTCCAAGGGCCTTAAAGGCTTTGTCACAATATTATGATATTCTATCACAATAACCTTACCAATAAAGTACTACTATAAATCCCATTTTATAGATGAAAAAATGGAGGCACAGATTAAATTGTTCAAGGTCACACAGCTAGTGATGCTATTCGAATCCAAAAAGCCCTGCTAGAACATGTCTCTACTGCTCAAGAGGCTACAATCAATCCCAGTTAGGCATATGGGAACACTCTTTTTCTCTACTCCCTGTATCTGTAAATGTTCTTGGTGATAAGGATCTGATTGTACACGTAAGGTCCAAGCAATTTTTATATTCAGGCCAGCCTGTTCTTATGGATAACCAGGTGCCAGAAACAGTACACTAATGGACAGGACCAAAATTTACAAAAATCTGGCTTACAGAAATAGGACCATAAATGGATTCTCTAAGGAGATGAGACCCATTATCAAGGTTTATCTTAAAGGTCATGAAAGTATGCACAGACATCTCTTGCCACAAAAGCTCAGGTTGTAGATTAGAAAATAATTTTTTTTTTTAGATTTATTTATTCTAGAGAGAGAGAGTACACACGTACACACGGGAGGGGAAGGGGCAGAGGGAGGAGAGAGAGACTCTCAAGCAGACTGCACTGAGCGTAGAGCTCAAATAGGGCTCGATCTCACAACCCCGAGATCATGACCTGAGCCTAAATCAGGAGTCGGACGCTTAAGCAACTGAGTCACCCAGGCGCCCCTTGGTGCATTTTCTTATGGGCATTTCTCTATGTACTCAAAATTAATTTTGGGGGGGGCACCTGGGTGTGACTTTGGTTCAGGTGACTTTGGCTCAGGTCATGATTTTAGGGTCCTGGGATCAAGCCCTGTGTTGGGCTCCCTGCTCAGTGTGGAGTCTTTCTTGTTTCTCTGCCCCCCTCTACCCTGCCCGGGCTCTCTGTCAAATAAATGAAATCTTAAAAAAAAAAAGAAAGAGGGATGCCTGGGTGGTCCAGTCGGTTAAATGTCTACCTTTGGCTCAGGTCATGATCCCAGGGTCTTGGGATCGAGCCCTACATTGGGGTCCCTGCTCAGCAGGGAGTCTGCTTCTCCCTCGCCCTCTCCTCCTGTTCATGCTGTCAAATAAATAAATAAAATATTGAAAAAAAAAAAAGAACATGCACCGAGCAATACCTCAGCAGAGTGAGATTTGGTGGTAAGGGTGCAGAACCCCCTTCTATTTTATATACTTCAATACTATTCAACCCTAAATAATTATACTTTCATAATATTTTTTAAAATGGACACCAATGGTAATGATCTTATAGGTCATTCACTTTTCACAGCTCTGTTCACCACAGTTAGCTACTAGAATCAGAGAAATAAATCTGAGTAATAAAGGACTTTGAACTCTAACACCTAGTGAACCTGAATTTGACACTTGATAAGAGGGTAAGTCCAGTGAGGTTAAATGCAGACATTTTGGTAATTATAACTAGTGTATAGCTGAATCTTGTTTTTTAATCCAATCTGACAAAATCTTTGTCTTTTTTTAAAATTTTTATTATTATTATTTTTCCCTAGGCAAAGAACTTTATTAACCTTGTTTCAAACTTTATTCCCAGGTTTCTTCAGCTTAATTAGCTGCAAAGAATGAATTGTGTATAAGCAAAAACTGAAAAGAGCTGCAGTGTCCAAGGGGCTTGGGCTTAAAAATAATAGAGATCTAGATTTTATTGGATCCATGAACAAAATTTTAAAAAGCAGTCATAATATAAAATAGCAGCTTCCAGTAACTTCTTCAAGTTTTATCTTCTTCAGAAGTTGACTCAATTCAGTTTGCTTCATTCTTGGAAGCTTCATCAAAATTCTCCACAAGATCTAGAACTTCATCATCATCCTCTCTGGTAGCAAGTGGCGCTTTTCCATCCACAGATTGTTTGGGCAGAGCTTCAGCCAGTCTCCTTAAACTAGTCAGACCGCCTGCACCGAGTTGGTTTAGGATACTGGGTAACATTTCTGTCAGCTGCTTTGTCTCAGCGTGGCCTGAATGGTGAAAGCATTCACGGCCAGCGATGCCTGAACTTCCGGGTTGTTAAAGTGGATCACTGGTCCTTGGTTTGTGAACATATTCACTTCTTCAATACCACAGATATTGCTTACCCCTAACTTCTTTAAGGAGAACTGAAGTTTTTTATCATCTGCTGTAGCCATTCTATGAACCACCTTCTTTCGGTGAGCAGTTCCTTTACCACCGGTGCACACTTGTGCTTGCAGTTCGGCAAGTTTCTCCTGGCTCATGATAGTTTCTTTCATCTTGTTGGAGCAGAAATGGGACCGTGAGGGGGAATAGGGTTGGCGCTCAGGGGTTCTCGGGCAGACCAGCTGAGATTAGGTGCACGCACGTGGGGACCCAAGACAGCAGCCAAAATCTTTGTCTTTTGAAGTGCTGTTTACATTTAATGTAATTGCTTATAGGTTGGGTTTAAGTACTATTGTGCTATTTGTTTACTCCTGTGACTACAGAAAAGTGAAATTTAAATTTAAGCCAGGATTTATCTTCGACTTCAGTCTATTCCTAGTATCAGTCATCCCAATAAACAGAGCAAGTTGCTAGGTGGCCAGAGAGAGTGTTTCTCACGTTGTACTCTTAATGTATTATTGGGGGGGCAGTGAGGAGCTGGATCTGAGGCTCTACCTCAACATGTGCAATTCCACGTTTGTCGCGTGTATTAGGAACTCTATGAAAGACGATGGAAACAGGATCCTTTGGTTTCAAAGCTGGAATTCTAAAGTCTTTTCAGTGACTTAATATCCCCAAGCAAGAACACAGACTGCAAACTGAGGCTGACTACCCCAGAGCCAGGTTCTAGGCAATGCCCCAACTCTGGACAGTTTAAGAGCTAAAAATAACTAAGATTCCCTTGGCCTCAGGAACTGGGAGAACAGCTGAGTCTTCAAGAAGCTAAACTGGGAAAGGGCAGAGGTAACACCCTGAGGAATCCCGTGCAAGTCTTGACACTGGAAACAGCATATCTAAGTTTAAAACAGGCAGCTTTCCATCCCAGGGCCATTGTTGGCTCCAGATGGTATATATACTGACTGGAAATCACTTTCTGGATTAAACTCCCCCCTCCCCAACCCCAGAGGAGTAGGCTATACCTTTCTATCACGAGTACAGATGTAAAAGCATTCTTTAGTTCTCCAGACTGACGTGGGCATCACAACGTAGCTGTTCATTTTGTAGTGTTTAAGTCCAAAGCAGACTAGCACTACTTTCTGCTTCTTTCCAGGAGAAACTCATTCTCCTAAGGCAGGATGCGTGTTTTTCTTTTTCTTTTCAGATTTTACTTGGCAGAGAGAGACACAGCGAGGGAGGAAACACAAGCAGGGGGAGTGGGAGAGGGAGAAGCAGGCTTCCCACCTGAGCAGGGAGCCCGCTGCAGGGTTTGATCCCAGGACCCAGGGCTCATGACCCGAGCCAAAGGCAGAGGCTTAATGACTGAACCACCCAGGTGCCCCGAGGATGTGCTTTTGTTATTACGTTTTGCAGTCCTCTGGGATAATGGGACCCATTAGGCAGACTAACTCTATACTGTGATTTGATATAAAAGCAAAACAGAATAGAATCAGATAGGAATAAAAGGGCAGTCAAAAGAAAAACTAGCTGGGGCACCTGGGTAGCTGTCAGGTAAGCATCTGCCTTCCACTCAGGTCATGATTCTGGGATCAATCACATCAGGCTCCCTGCTCAGCAGGGAGTCTGCTTCTCCCTCTCCCTCTGCCCCTCTGCCTACTTGTGTTTGTTCTTTCTATCTCAATCTCTCATATAAACAAATAAAATCTTAAAAAAAAAAAGAGAAAAACTAGCCAATGGAGGCGTGAGTTGGGGAATAAAAGCTTCCAACTTCACAAGGATCTTACCCTAAGGGACTGCAAAGCTTAGCAGTTTGGGGTAAATCCCAGCTCTGCCACTTACTGGCTATGTGAATCTGGGTAAATCACTTAACATCTAAACCATTTCTAATTTAAAGACAGTAAAACAATCTGTTGAACCTACCCACTTCACTGGTTATTGTGAGAATGAATGAAGTTAGATAGAGCCGGAAAGGGGCTATGGTTTTCCACAATGGGAAGGTAGGAAAGTAACAGGCCTAAACGGCAGCCAAAGTTCACTTTAGAAAGACTCCAAGGATCAAATACTTTAAATACAAGCTAGACATGAAATTGAGAGCTATTTCAGGTGAATTCACCTTCTTAAATCCTTCATTTCCCGTGAGGCTCGGTCACATACCTTAAGAATGTCTTTACTCATCCCCTCCTATTTACCAGAACTCCACTTTAATTTGGACCTAGTTTATTATTAACCTACCTGGATTATTCCAAAAGACTTTTATGGGTTTGGCCTTCCTAATTGCCAGACTTTTTATCAAAAACAACCAACCAACCAACCCTCATAAAACAACTTCCTCAAAATTTTCTCTGACATAACCCATGCCTAAAGGGTAAGGTCTGAATTTCTTACCTTGGCATACAAAGCCATTCTCAACCTGAATTACACTGATTTTCTCACTTACTTGTCATTCCCAACTCTCCAATCTAACACACTGGGGGTCTTTTTCCAAGCCCTCACACCTTCATCAGGCTTCTCCCTCTTCAACCTTCAAGGCTTAGCTAAAATATTACCTTTAGTAAAGCCTACCCAGTTCCCCAAAATGGTTTCTTTCTTCAGGCTCCATGACATTGATCACTTAATTTTTAACAGAGCACTTATTTACACCTGCCTTTCCCAACAGATATACTCTTCTACCTACTCCATTGCTACTGCTTGGAGTAGCTGTGGTGATAAGACACTTGAAAGGCACTTTGTACAACAGTAAGGTGTAAGAGGTTACACTATTACTCTACTGATCTGAAGGAGAAATGGGAAGCCCCTTTTCTTTTTACCAGTTCAAAGTCCTGTTGAACTTTGAACTGGTAAAAGTTCAAAGTTTTGGCTTGTTGTAGCCGTTATATGAAAGATGATCAGCGTTTTCAGTTATGCAATCAATCAGTCACAAGGATGGAAGGTACAGCATATGCAATATAGTCAATGGTACAGATGGTGACAGGTGGCAGCTACACTTGTGATGAGCATGGCATAACATGTAGAGCTGTCGAATCACTATGTTGTACACCTGAAACGCAGATAACATTGTACGTCAACTGTACTTCAATAAAAAAATTTTAAGATAAAAAGGAAAGACAACCAGCTTGTACAATGGCTTTAAAAAAGAATGAGTGGCCCACCCAAGTAAATATAACACATGAGAAACCACAAGATGTCTTAACAGTTAAGAGTATGTATAAAAAGTTTTACTTTTTTCTGTAATTTTTAACGTAAGACATCTATAAAGTTTTAGATAAACAGTGAATTTGATCCTGTTAGGAACAAAATATGGCATAATTCCAGAAACAAGAAGGTATCTTTTTTTTGTTTTTCCATTTAGGCTTTTCAGTCACTATGCAATGATTATCGACTCGCCAAGGACAGTAATAGTCAGATACTGGAGAAAAGGAGATATGAGAAACATCTTTTATTTTTTTCTAAAGAGGTGAAAATAAGTAAGATTTCTTGTATTTTTCACTCGTAAGATTTTTTAAACTCTTAAAAATGCAATTTCCTCTTGTCAAAGCACATGCCATCTTAAAAACAAATCTTAGCAATGTACATTTGCACTCAAAGAAAAACATGCAGCGCCATTGTCTTCTGACAAAATTCTGCATAAAAAAACCCCACGCAACTTTCTGCAAATATGTTCCCTCTTAATCATTTAGGGACTCCAAACCACAAACATTCAGTGCAACATTTATTGTTTCTTATTTCCGTAGGAAACACAGGACCAATGATGTCTTCTGACTATAACTGTTTCCTGATGGTTGAGCAACAGTCTCCTTCTGCTTTACTTTAAAGTACTCTCTTAACTTGCTGATGTAAGGTACAACTAGAATTCAGTACAGCTTGAGGATCCAAGTGGAGGATGGAGGAGAAATACTTAAGGTGTACCCTGTGCCATACACTTAGGAAAAAAATTTATAAAGAAAAAAAAACACCTCAGATTTTATCAATGCACCCTTTTAAAAAGTTTTTTTTTAATTTCTGAAAGCAGCTTAATGTGAATCAAAAGCAGTTCCTGAGTAACTGCAGTAAACAGTGTCTCTTTAAAATATATATGTGTATATGTATATATGTGTATATATACGTATACATATATATATCTGCAACTTAGCTCATTTTGGTTCTGCCTTAATTTACCTCCCCAGCTTTGAGTTTAGTCACAGTTCCTTTCCTTTCAGTTCACAATGTGCAAGTACAACAGCATCAGCTCCGAGAGTTGGCATGGGGCAGATGTTTGTCACTTCTGGGTGATCATTGGCATGTCTCAGGCCAGGTTTCCAGAGTCACTGCAGGTCACAGTTCTCCTAATTTCACAAAGCCTGCGAGAGCCACAGATACTTCACGTTTTCTTCATCAGACGCCGCGACTGCCACTTGTGGAGCTTGTTGTAGGCCGTCTGCAGCATCTCTTCTATGTGACTTACCAACTGAAAAACAGAGCCAGACACTTATGCAGTAACTGGGCAAAGGCTGGGGAAGCTAATGCTTCTGATCCAGATCTGGCACATACTTCAGAATGCAGTTTCCAAGCTCAGTTGTATTACCCCAGTGAGGCAACCTGTAAGCCCTCTGTGCAAGTATTTTCAGACACAATTTGTGTAAAAGGTAAGAGATGGGGAGATAGAGGCTGGAAATTTGCCTGCTCTGTCTGGGCTGTAGCGTCTTCCCTGTCATTAACCAGCAATAGGACAACACGGAAGTTGAAACTGGGCTCTAGGCCTCAGTTTCTTCTGTCAAACGAAGGAGGTGTACTAAACTGATGATTTCTAGATTTAAACATTAGTCTGTCAACTAAGGCCAGGATGGTGGCATCAACATTTTATAGAACTTGTGAAAAAATGCCTTACTCTCCTGAAGATTCTGATGTAGCAGGTCTGGGATGAGATCTGGAATCTCCTGTAGCTAATTCTGCTGCATAGCCAATCTTGTGAAGCACTTTCCTAAGTTTTTATTACTTTTTAAATTTATTTATTTGACAGAGAGACACAGCAAGAGATGGAACACAAGCAGGGGGAGTGGGAAAGGGAGAAGCAGGCTTCCCGCGGAGCAGGGAGCCCGATGTGGGGCTCGATCCCAGGACCCTGGGACCATGACCTGAGCTGAAGGCGGATGCTTAACGACTGAGCCATCCAGGCGCCCCCTCCCGCCCTTTTTTTAAAAAGATTTTATTTAGCAGTTTCCTAAGTTTTTAATGGTGTTTTCCAGCTCCAATGTTACGGAATTTCAAATTTAACTCAGTAGATTAAAGAAAATCTAAATGGTGTTAATGCTTCACATAAGTACTGTCATACCTTAGGTAAGGACTACATATCTTGAGTAGCAAAGGATTTACCCTTGTCATGGATATAACTAGCAGTCAACAGGAACACAATGATCTAAGTTGCTAATGACTCCTAAAGGAGAATGTCTTCAAAATATGTTTCTTTGGAGCTGGACAGTGTTTATGTGGTTGAAGTACAGTCTTGTAAAGTCTGCAAGTCAGTTCTGGCAGTATGCGGATAGGGACAGGAAGTCCTAAATCCTTTTAGCATGTCAATGAATTAGATCCAACCTGAGATAGAATTAAAAAAACAAAATAAAACACTCTCATTTACCCCATCTGTTATCATTATCGGGGGATGGGGTATTATGTTATTTAGTTCTGTCTGCAAAGTATATAAAAATCATTTATTTTGCTTGATGGGCACAGTGGTTCCATAGTGCCAATTAGAAGAAATGAATGCCATATCCTCGTGTGAGGTTGTACAGGCATACCTTGTTTTATTATGCAACATTTTATAGTGCATTTCAGTGTATTTTTTTTTTTTTTTTTTTACAAACTGAAGGTTTGTGACAACACTGCACTGATCAAGTCTATCAGTGCCATTTTCTCAGCAGCATTTGCTCATTCTGTGTCACATTTTGGTAATTCTTGCAACATTTTAAACTTTTTCATTATTATATTGTTATGGTCACCTGTAACCAGTGTGACTTTGATGTTTCTGCAATTGTTCTGGGGCACCACAAACCATGCCTGTAAGATGGTGAATTTAATCAATAACTGTGTGTTCTGACTGCTCCACTGACTGGCTGTTCCCCCACCTCTCCCTCTCCTGAGGACTCCCCATTCACTGACACACAATACTGAAACTAGGCCAATTAATAACCCTACAATGGTCTTTAAGTGTTCAAGTGAAAGGAAGAGTCAAACAACTCGCACTTTAAATCAAAAGCTAGACATGATTAAGCTTAGTGAGGAAGGTGTGTTGAAAGCTGAGACAGGCTGAAAGCTAAGCTTCCCTGTGCCAGTTAGCCAAGTTGTGAATGCAAAGGAAAAGTTCTTGAAAAAAACTGTTATTCCAGTGAACATATGAATGAATGGTAAGAAAGCAAAACAGCCTTATTACTGACAGGAAGTTTTAGTGGTCTGGATAGAAGCTCACATCAGCCACAACATTCCCTTTAGCCAAAGACTAATGTAGAGGAAGGCCCTAACTCTCTTCAGTTCTATGAAGGCTGAGAGAAGTGAAGAAGCTGCAGAAGAAAAGTCCGAAGCCAGCAGAAGTTGAATCATGAGGTTTAAGAAAAGAAGCAGTCTCCATAATAGAAAAGTACAAGGTGAAGCAGCAAGTGCTGATGTATAAGGTGGCGAGTTATCCAGAAGATCTAGCTAAGTTAATTAATGAAGGCAGTAGCTACACTAACCAACAGCTTTTCAATATAGACAAAACAGCCTTCTATTGGAAGATGCCATCTAGGACTTTCATAGCTAGAGAGAAGTCAATGCTAGGCTTCAAAACTTCAAAGGACAGGCTGATTCCCTTATTATGAGTTAATGCAGTTGGTGACTAAGTTTTAGCCAATGCTCACTTACCATTCAATTATCCTAAGGCTGTTAAGAATTATGCTAAGTCTCTTTGGCCTGTGCTCTATAAATGGAACAAAGCCTGGATGAGATAGCACATCTGTTTATAACATGGTTTAGTGAATATTAAGCCCACTATTGAGACCTACTCAGAAAGATTCCTTTCAAAATATTACTGCTCACTGACAATGCACCTGTTCACCGAAGAGCTCTGATGGAGACGTACAAGATGAATGTTGTTTTCATGCCTGCTAACCCAACATTCATTCTGTAGCCCATGAGTTAAGGAGTAATTTTGACTTCTAAGTCTTATTATTTAAGAAATACAATTCTCCTAAGGCTACAGATGCCATAGATAAGGATTCCTCTGAGGGATCTAGGCAAAGTAAAATGAAAACCTTCTGGAAAGGATTCACCATTCTAGGTGCCATTAAGAATATTCGTGATTCATGGGAAGAGGTCAAAATATCAACATTAACAGGAATTTGGAAGAAGCTGATTCCAACCATCATGGTTAATTTTGAATGGTTCAAGACTTCAGCGGAGGAAGCATGTGGCCCCAGAATCCTTTTTACCACAGTGCTCCAGGCAGTTGCAATCAAGAAGGCACATGAACTGAAACCCATGTGTTGTCCTTGCTCTCATGTAGGAAGGTACTTCAAGCTTCTTTCCTGATTGTTAAGTACTACTGTTATATTTTGAGAAAAACCACTTGGCACATTTAGGGAATAAACACCAAAAACCTTACTGATGAAGAACTTTCAGCTTTCAATTGGAGAACTCCCCCTTTTGAGTAACCTACTTATTGAAGTACTAAATCCTAAATTTGTGTATACTCTTCCTTCCCTGTCATCTCAGAGAGGGCTGCATAACAGATATGAAAAATGATCTCAAATCTCAAGTTGTTGCTCTAACCTTGCATTAAAAACAATGTTAAAAGTCCTGGGCACAAAGTGACACTTTCTACTCACTACCTCACCCACAGCCCTGCCCTGCTGTAAGCCATCAGGGAAGCTGAAAGCAGACCATTAGGCAGCAACTATAAGGTTTACTGTTACAGAGTAGCAATTCTGCCTTTCTTTGCAGGGTTAGGTTTGTGCTTGCTCCTCAGGTTTTCCAAAATAGTAATTCTTTAGGAACATACACATAGGTTCTAAATCTATAAAATAAAGTGTGGAGATGATTGGGGCACCTGGCTGGCTCAGCTGGTAGAGCATGCAACTCGATGTGGGGTTGAGTTCAAGCCCCACCATGGAGACAGTGTTTTAAGTAAACAAATAAATTGATTATTATAAATGCTGGGGTTAGTTGTGGCCTTGAAGAGTGTGAAGGAGGGGTAGACAAGTACTTCCCATGAATCACGAAAGAAAGGTAGACAACTTGACAGGGAATACTTATGGGTCCTGGTTTTGTTCCACTTTTTATGATGGTTTGTGGGTAAGTACTTGTTTTATTGTTTTAAAAAGTGTTAGGTATTTTATACACTCTTCTGAATGTATGATACATTTTGCATTTAAAAAACAGTACTCTTGAGGGGCACCTGGCTGGCTTAGTTGGAAGAGCATGCCACTCTTAATCTCGGGTCATGAGTAAGAACTCCACACTCGGTGCACAGATTACAAAAAAAAAAAAAAAACCCAAACAAAAGACCTAAAAAAAATCATACTCTGAGTAACAGAAAAAAAAATAAAACCCCCAAATGTCATCTACTCATTCATATGAAAACAAAGTTAATTTCATCCTTTTGCAACACAGAGAAAGAAAGGCCAAAATCACATTGTTGCCTTACATTTGTGCTTAAATACTGTCTCCGGATTTTTTCTTGGAATGGGCAGAGCTTCGTAACTTGAAATCGTTCCAAATTACTTTTCATTTTTACTACCTACAAAAAATGATAGAAATAATAAATTACAGAGAAATTCCAAAGAACCTACCGGGAGCAAGAGAAAAACACACATAGGAAGGTTACTTTTTTTTTTTTTTTACTAGATTAATTGGTTTCAGGCAGAGAAGCAAGATCTACCACCACTCAGTGATTCATGAGCACTTTGGTTCATAATTCATATCCTTCTCAATATTTTTTGTGTATGTGTATAAACGCATTTATTATACGGTTTTAAAATTTCACTTACCGTGAACATCTTTCAGTCATTAAATACTTGCCTAAATCATCATTTAAAAGTGGATGCACTGTATTTCAATGTATGCACTGTATTTCAATGTATGCACAGCAAATTTTTTTTTTTTTAAAGATTTTTATTTATTTATTTGACAGAGAGATAGCGAGAGCAGGAACACAAGCAGGGGGAGTGGGAGAGGGAGAAGCAGGCTTCCCTCTGAGCAGGGAGCCCGATGCACGGCTCGATCCCAGGACCCTGCGGCCATGACCTGAGCCGAAGGCAGACGCTTAATGACTGAGCCACCCAGGTGCTCCGCAAATGCTTCTTAATTAAACCTCTTCTGGTAGGCCACTTCCACATTTTCTTTCAGAGACAGTGGTAGAGGAACATCTCTACTGCTAAATATTAATTATTTCCTAGGTTAAATTCCTAAACATTGAATTTCTGGGTCAAAGCATTTTTTAAAAAGGAAGTATGAGTAATGGAAGAAAGGACTCTTAGCAACCCGGTCATCACTGATAATTTTAAATTTTCTGTTCTTTTAAAAACCATAGATTTAAAAAATGCTCTTTCACTGTAGCTTTAAAAATAATTTATTTGAATACTAGTGAGTATGAAAATTTCCTTAGGTTTACTAAGCCAGCTTCATTCTTTAGTGAGGTGCCTGCTAAAATCTATTATTTTTAATGGGGTATTTAACCTTTTCTCTTGTGGTTTAAAAGAGCAATCTATATAGTTAAACTATTACTATCAATACTATATTTTCCCATTTATCAACTCTCCTTTAATTGGTTAAAAAGGTTTTAGTGTTAAACAGCTAGTGCTAGATTTGTTATCAATCTCAGTTTGAATTTCATTACCTCTAAAAAATATACCAAGTAAATAATTTTACTGATGTAATTTTTCTGGGTCTCTGTTTTTAATTGCTCCAAGTGGCTTACACCTAGACACAAGTTTTAAGATGTACAATCATTAAGTTATAGAACTGGTCTGGATATCAAGTTTCTTCATCTATAAAATGAGTTTCAATATCTACTCCATTAAGATGCTGTAGGCTTGGGCGCCTGGGTGGCTCAGTCAGTTAAGCGACTGCATTTGGCTCAGGTCATGATCCTGGAGTCCCGGGATCAAGTCCCATATCGGGCGCCCTGCTCGGCAAGGAGCCTGCTTCTCCCTCTGACCCTCCCCGCTCTCATGCTCTCGCTCTCTCAAATAAATAAAAAATAAAAAATCTTAGAAAAAAAAAGATGCTGGAGGCTTAAATTAACGTATGCAAGTAGCTATCCGAGTGTTTAGCACATGGTAAACACTCAATACAATTTTTTAATTTCAAATAACAGTTCAAAGTCACACTACCACAGAGCTGGCTGTGTTTGGAAATCAATTCTGACCTTTTCTTCTAGGAATGGCGTATTAACGGGAAAGCAGGACCAGAAGTGCCGTAGAAGTTCCCCAACAGCCACATAAAGGTGTTTCAGTTCAGACTGAATATCATTTGGCACCATCTCTGCAGAAGAAAGAATTGGATAAAAGTTATTTTCACGTATGTACAATCTCTGAAAGAACAACCACTCACAGAATAAATCTGAACATGTGCACTTTGCCAATGCCAAACCAGGATGTGCTATCCTGAGATAAGTTAATGATTTTGTGACTAACAGATCTTAATTTAAATTTAAATTCCCTGGGATTCTGGAACAATTTTCAAGTTTCCCTTTATTCTAAGAGATCGGAAAGTAAAAAAGAAAGTAAAAAACGACAAAGTATTTTAGTATGGTATAGGGAGACTAACGACGTACCACTGTTTGTAATATTAAGATCATTATGAAACCTAAGCTCTTGTCTAAATAGATCTCAGGATCTATGTGCATAAAAACAGAAGTTCCAGAAATGCTCCAAAAAAACCCCAACCTAATTACTTTAGCATTCCTCCCAACTCGCTCTTTAGAGCTTATGTAAGTGAGAAAGTGGCCCCGCACATACGGTTTATGGCTTGCTGAGCGGCCCCCTGCATAAGTGCTCCTCCGGGTGACAGTGTTGTGATCGTACTACTGGCAGCACTACTTGAGAGAACCTGGAAAATGAAGACACACAAAGTGGTTTTCCTCTTCCTGCCATCTTACTTCATATTTCAGTTTTACAGTGTACAGCTTTATTCCTGTATCACAATACATAATTTATAGCAGCCAGAGTGAATGATTTCAGTGCGCACAGAAACAGAATACCTACCAGTCTTTCAGCAATACTAGGCAAGTCTCTAGATCTCAAAACTCACACTTTTGCCTAGTAAAGCCCTTTCTTAAGCACCAACTCAATTTGTGAACTCCTACCACTGAAGGTAAAACTGAGTTTAAGAAAACAAGTAAAACAACATGTTAACAACATGTACTTGCTGGCAGTTAGCAGAAAAAAAAAAAAAACCCACCCCAACAGAGCAGAAATAGATCATTTGTCATTTTTCCAAGGAAGTGAATATACTTAGCCAAAAGGGGAAAAAAATATTCCCCACTAGATCAGTATCAACAGTTAGGAAAATAATTGACCTATCTATTCAGTGACTGCCCAACAAGTGCCAGGCACTGTGGTTATAGAGGAACAAATCATTTGGTGAATAGCTCAAGTGCAGGGTTAGTATGTCTATGGCTTTTCAATGATGTTTTTATAAGCAGAAATCCATGCGTATATGAACTGGATAAAAACAAATTTTCTTTTTTTTTTTTTTTAAATTTTTTTTTATTTATTTGAAAGAGAGAGATAGAGAGAGCGTGAGAAGGGGTTGGGTCAGAGGGAGAAACAGACTCCCCGCTGAGCAGGGAGCCCGATGCAGGACTCGATCCTGGGACTCCAGGATCATGACCTGAGCCGAAGGCAGTCGCTTAACCAACTGAGCCACCCAGGTGCCCGAAAACAAATTTTCAACTTGGTGTAAGAGTACAGGACATGACAACCATGAGTCAAGGGAACATGGGAACTCATACTATTCCTATTTCCCTTTGTCAGAAATGTTATGATGTGTCAGAACCAGAAGCTTCAATGATTGCTGAGTTTGCTGACTAGCCACGGGTTGCACTCAGGTATACACACCCAAGGACAGATAACTTCTTGAGCCTTCCTGTCTCAATTCATGCGTCTCAGATATGAAATCATTTTTGGGATGCAGAGTAGGAGTGGGGAAGAATTTAAATATCTAAGATTGAACACAGCTTAAAAAAGTAAGGACGGTCTACTTGGGCCCAAGGGGCAGATGTTGGACAATTATATTCCAGAAGGAAATAGTAGTCAAATAATCCCAAATTTATTCTGTGTGCATATATATACATACGTATATTTCTCAGCTCTGCCTGTGGAAGGGACAATAACACCAGCAGCAAATGATACCCCAAAAGAAAGGAGTACACTGCACCCAGGTCTTGGTTTTTTTTTTTTTTTTTTTTTTTAAGGATTTATTCATTCTACACAGAGAGAATCTGAGGCAGACTCTGTGCTGAGTGCAGAGCCTGATGCGGGGCTCGATCTCACAACCCTGACACCATGACACCAGCCAAAATCAAGAGTGGGATGCTTAACCAACTGAGCCACCCAGGCACCCCCAGATCTTGGTTTCTAAATCTACCCAGCACTAAAGAAGATTCTGTGGCTGGGGCAGGGAAAGCATAAGATGAACCCAGAACATCTATCTCACTGTTCCATAAAGTAAGGTACTCAAAAATTGATGAAGCCATCGTCAGAAAGATACAGGAGCCAGCCTGAGGGGCCTGGGAAGGGTCTAATTGCAAAGACGCATGGGTACATTTCTGGGGGTGACAAAACTGCTTTTTTACTTGATTATGTTAGTGGTTACACAACTGTGTATGTTTATTAAAATTTGCAGACTAAAAAAGGTACATTTTACGGTATGTAAATCATACCTTGGTTTAACAAAAAAACAGCAACAGTTCATAACCCACAGAATAATGTAAGAACCCATGAATCCATTCTGATATAAATAAATATGTAAGAAGGAAAGGGAAGCTCTTCGTCTTAGCAAAGTGTCAAATGACAAATGTAGGAGGGATGATGGAATTAGAAAATCACCACTTGGGGCACCTGGGTGGCTCAGTCGGTTGGGCATCCGACTCTTGACTTCAGCTCAGGTCATGCTCTCTGGGTCATGAGATCAAGCCCTGTGTCAGGCTCTGTGCTCCGTGTGGAGCCTGCTTAAGATTCTCTCCCTCTGCCCCTCCCACTGCTTGTGCACTCGCTCGCCCTCCTGAAAAAAAAAATAGATAACCATTTAACCACCACTACAGTAATAACTGTTTTTGGTAAGAATCACCACTGGATTCTAGAAAAACTAATGGAAAAAAGTTTGATAAGAAATATTTACATAGTTTTTTTTTTTAAGATTTTATTTATTTGACAGAGAGAAACACAGCAAGAGAGGGAACACAAGCAGGGGCAGAGGGAGAGGGAGAAGCATGCTTCCCCCTGAGCGGGGAACCCAATGTGGGGCTCGATCCCAGGACGTTGGAATCATGACCCGAGCCGAAGGCAGACGCCCCATGACCGAGCCACCTAGGTGCCCGAATATTTACAGAGTCTTAAAGTATCTCTCAAGATAACTCATTACAAAGGGAAAAACAGTAACTTTTTGGTGGAGAAACTAGGTAGATACTACCTTACCCAAGTGATCAGAAGTTAGGAAAAATAAATATGTGCCTCCTGATATGATACACTGAGGGACACCTCACTGTGGTATTCCTGCCAAAAACGCATAACGTGAATCTAATCATGAGGAAATATTAGAGAAACTCAAATTGAGGGCATTTTACAAAAAACTGGCTTTTACTCAAATACCAAGATCATGAAAAACAAAGAAAGGTTGAAAAAATGATCCCATCTGAAAGGAAACTAAAAAGACATGAGAACTAAATGCAACTTATGAACCTGACTTGGATGCTGGACCAAAAAGAGTTTAATTTGCTGTTAAGGGACACCGGTGGTACAACTGGTAAAATTTTTTAAGATCTAAAGGTTGAATAATAATGCTATCAATGTTAACTTATCACTTCTGTAATTATATTGTGTTATTTATGAGAGTATCTGTTTTAGGAAATACAAACTGAAATACCTCAGAATTTCTACTCTCAAAATGGGCCAGAAAACTTTTTTTTCCAACTTTCTATAAATCTGAGATTACTTCAAAACAAAAAGTAAAAAATAAGTTACAAATATGTGACAAGCACTACAAGACATGTATGAACTCTGCCTCAGGGTTTACAAAAACAGACACGCCTCCCACCCCAAACTTGTTACTGGGCATGCTGAAGATTGCTTTACAGAGACAATGAAATTTGACTGAGTTTTGGATAATTATTAGGTCCTCAGGGGCAGAAACAGGCTAAGAGCATTCTAAGAAGAGAGAAAGCATGAGCTTTCTCTGTTTTCTAGGTAGTTTAGTGTTTTAGGCTGGAGAGAAGACTCCTGATTATGCGTGGAAGGGAATGGTGAAGATATGGCTGGGATTGAAACTGGAGATGTGGATTAGGGCCAGACTGTAAAGGCGCTGGCTCACCAGACAAAGGCATTCAATTACTATTGCAATGAAAGGGGGCAGTAAAAATTTTAAGTTTTAAAACAGTTTTAAGCTGCAGGGTGATAAGATTAAATTTATGTTTTTAGAAAGCTAACTTGTAGTGGTATTGTGGAAAACTGATCACGTTTGCCTAAACCAAGGAGTCAAGAAATACTGAAGAACAGACAGAACTTCTTGATCAATTTAAGTATGAATAAGAGGGATGCCTGGGTGGCTCAGTCAGCCAAACGTCTGCCTTTGGCTCAGGTCATGATCCCAGGGCCCTGGGATCAAGCCCCGCATCAGGCTTCCTGCTCAGTGGGGAGCCTGCTTCTCCCTCTGCCTGCTGCTCTCCCTGCTTGTGCTCTCTCTCTGACAAATAAAAAAAAAATCAAAAAAAAAAATAAGTATGAATAAGAACAAGGAAAAATAAAAACTAGACAATAAGCTCAATTTTATATATTCTAGTCTGAGGTCATGCAGAATATCTAGACAGTGATGTCCAAGTTTTTTGGAAATCTGGGAAATTTTCCCAGTAACACCGTGTAGGAAAAAAACTAGCAATCACAAAATTCATCTATTTTTCATTATCATCTTAACTTTAGATACTTCTGTAATATGCCAAGTATCTTTTTTTCCCTACCTCTTGATTTCTTTTTTCAATCTACTTGCAGAAATGTGTCTTTAAACCCAATTAAAACAGCTTATATAGTTCAATTTGGTTGTGCTCATAAACTGAGGAAAGAACTACGGGAATTCTGGGTTTCAAACAGTACGAGTCACCTACCTGAGTTAATTTAGGTGTATAAGCTTCCATTTCCTGCCTAATACTTTGAAAAGAATTAATAATGTCCTGACTTGTTGCATACTGTAGTGACTGGATTGGAGTTGGACCGTGATAATACCTGAAGATTAGCAAAGAAGGAAGAAATTACTAACCATACAGAATAAACATTTGTCCTTCAAATATTTTCGCAGTCTCCATGTCCCCAGAGCAAAAAATAATATATTTAAACAGATAACTTAATTCCTATATGGGCAACAAGAAAATAGCACATCTGGAAAAAAAAAAAAGAAAATAGCACAGAGAACCACATTTTTATCTTGTCTTTGATCATTTAAGCATCCTTTTCTGAAATGCAAAGTAAATTTTCAAGGAAAAAAGATACTGTATCTTACGGTATCAAAGGGATTTAAAACTCGAGTGCTATCCTTGCAGAACATACTCTGCAGTGATTTGTGTTATGTAACTGTTGGGCCTCAAGTTAATACTGACCAAACTTACCTATCTGACTTCTTGAGGTTTAGTGCAATTGTTTTTATGGAATTATTTTTCCCCAAGTCTTCATATTCAATGGACTCTTGTAACTTTGCCTGTAATCATCAACACAACACTATGGTAAGTTTTTCTTACAAAAGGAATGAACATTATTGAAAAAGTACAAGTCTGCAGAGGGTAAATAAAATATGAAACCTTCCCACCATGAACTTCAATTCCTAGAAAGGACTACTCTACAACTGGCTGAGCTCATTTTCTCACCAACCACTTACAGAGTACCTGTTTTCCTACACTCTGACCATCTTAAGTATTACTGAACTTCTAGTTTTTAATAGTCTGGCGGGTGAAAATGGTGTATTTTACTTTCTTCCACCAAATAAGTAGGACTAATTTATTATATGTCTTGCAAATACTTTTTCTTCTCATTTGGTGGTGTTTGGTTTTAATTATTCTCTTATTGCTTATTCTTCTGTGGACTAATTATTTGCTTAAGTCTTTAATCCACTTAGTATTTATTTTGGAATAAGGAACCTGAGTTTCTTTTTACTCATCAGTCCTCCCAACACCATTTGTAGAATAATCTGTTGTTTCCCATGGATTCTGAAATACCATGTTTATCATGTTTATTTAATTCATGTATTTGGGTTTATTTCTGTACTCTTTATTTTGGTTTTACTAACCTGTTTTCTCCTGTGCTAGTAAAAGACTACTAAATTTCTACAGCCTATGTTAATTATAAAAGACATAAGAAAGCACTCTATTTGCTTTGGCCATTTGTGAAAATAATTCTACAATATTTCGTCCTTTATGTAGCTATGAAATTCATCTGGTCAATCCTCATCTGTAGCTACCAAGAAGAGTAGGATCAAAACATTTTGGTTATTAAGTATCTCTCAAAAAAGATCAACTTGAAAACTTAGTATTCAAATTGCCCCTATTTGGACAGTTTGACTAGTCCCCTTGTAGTATAGGAAAAGATCTGACCACAGCACAATATTCAGAGTAACACATTAATCAGTCTCCCACTTTAGACTCAGACGAATTTTTTTTTTTACTTTTTCTCCACCTTTCTACCAACTTCAAGGCATACCGAATCATCTTCATTACTTTTCACGTAAGATCAAGTTCATTTCTATCCCTGCTGTTCCTTACCTAAGTCATGTCCCTAACCTAACCTCCCCTGATAACCCAAATCCTATACTTCTGCCAAGGCCTCATTCGGTGACCTGACTCTCATACCTAACTGGAAACTCCATAAAAGAACTCAATATTATTACCTCTGAATCTCTTATTCTATAAAACCCTTCTGCAGAACATACATCCGACTATTTCAAACTACTGATTTGAAAGAATGTCTAGTCAGCATTTATTACTGAACATTGTGAAAATTCACACAAACCATGATTTTTGACAACTCCTTAATGACCAAGAATCAAATGTACTTAGTGCCACAGTATTGCAAAGAAAAGCATCATTTCCTAGATTTCATCTTAAACTCCTCTGTAATTTTCATTTTAGTTTCACTTTTCTTAGAAAAAAAATATTTATTCAACCCATAAATATTTTATTTTTTTTTAAAGATTTTATTTTTTGACAGAGAGAGACAGCGAGAAAGGAAACACAAGCAGGGGGAGTGGGAGAGGGACAGAGAGAAGCAGGCTTCCCGCTGAGCAGGGAGCCCGATGCGAGGCTCCATCCCAGGACCCTGGGATCATGACCTGAGCCGAAGGCAGGCGCTTAACGACTGAGCCACCCAGGCGCCCCAACCCATAAATATTTCTTAAAGGAGTGCACTTGTGATATGTAAGTACTGCATCACTAAGTTGTAGGGGCTCCTGGGTGGCTCAGTCAGTTAAGTGGCCGCCTCTGGCTCAGGTAGTGATCTTGGCCTTTCTCTCTCAAATAAATTAATAAAATCTTAAAAAAAAAAAAACAACTGTACACTTGAAAACTAATATTGCACCACACGCTAACTAACTGGAATTTAAATAAAAACTTAAAAAGAAAACAAACTTTATTGGCTTTGTTTAAAAATTTTTACTCATTTGAGAGAGAGTGAGAAAGAGAAAGCGAGAACATGAGAAAGGGGAAGGTTCAGAGGGATAGGGAGAAGCAGACACCCCGCTGAGTGAGGAGCCCAATGTGGGGCTCAAACCCAGGACCCCAGGATCACAACTTGAGCTGAAGGCAGACGCTTAACTGACTGAGCCACCCAGGTTCCCCTGGCTTTGTTAATTTTAAAAGTATATATGTGGGGCGCCTGTGACACAGCGAGAGAGGGAACACAAGCAGAGGGAGTGGGAGGAGAGGGAGAAGCAGGCTTCCTGCGGAGCAGGAAGCCCGATGAGGGCTTGATCCCAGGACCCTGGGATCATGACGTGAGCCGAAGGAAGATGCCCAACAACTGAGCCACCCAGGCGCCCTAAATAAATAAAATCTTAAAAAAATAAAAAATAAAAAGGAGTATATGCGCCTGTAGAAACATTAAGTTACTGGAAAATGAACTGAAGTGTAAGACTTATCTTAAAGATAACCATTTAGCATATTCTTTTGAAGCTGTTTTTTAAAAAGTTCATAAGCATTTTTTTTACATGTGAAATTGTGTCACGTAGTTTGTCCTGTGAACTTTTCATTTATTTAATTCACGAATTTTTATTTTCTTTGATTCCTACTATAAACAACACAATTACTATACTTCAAGCTTTATTCTGAAAAACTTTTGATTGTGTCTTCCCTATAGACACTAAACTGAGGATAAGAACTCTTATTAATCATTTTTGTTTCCCACCTCATATTTTCAACAACTCAAGAATGGTTTCTTGGATTTATTTTAAAGAAGACTTTATTTGAGAGAGAGAGAGAGAGCACAAGGGTGGGGTGAGGAGCAGAGGAAGAAGCAGACTCCCCACTGAGCAGGGAAGCCTGATGTGGGGCTCATGATCCCGGGAGATCATGACCTGAGCCTAAGGCAGACATGCAACCGACTGAGCCACCCGGGTGCCCGATTTCTTGAATTTAATTTTTTATGAACTAAACTACTGTTATGGTATATATGAACTCTTTTTAATTATGTCATTAATCCTTTTCCAGTTATTCATAGCTGCATCAATCTCCATTGTATGGACATACCACAGATATTATTACTAGAATGTTTGCTATTTTATTATAATACTGTAATGAGTATTTGTATCTAAATACCTGCACATCTTTTCCTTTTTAAATAACTGTCCAAAATGAAATGCCGTCCCAAAAATGGAATTAAGGGCATAGACCTTTAAAATTTTAATACATATTGCTTGATTGCCCTGTAAGAAAACTTTATTGTATTTATTTTTATAACTGGGGAGGAACTTGAAAAAACAGAGGTAGAGTAGCTTAGTAAAGTTGTAAGGAAAGAAATATGGAAGTAGATAATTCTGTCCATATTCCCCCACAGCCCCAAATGATTTCTTCGAAATTTAATAAGAACACATTTCTAACTCTCAAATGCTAGGTTTAATATGAGGCCCCAATCCTATCTTTTAAAATCATATACACAAACCTTTAGTTTTTCTTCCTGTCATCCTGCCTTTGTTGAATACTCTTGCCCAGAACACAAACTGTATGTCAATATGTGTGTATGTGTACATGTGAAGGAAAAAAAGAGAACAAAACCAATAAGAACAGTTAATAGACAGGAGTGCATGGAAAGCTGGCTGGCAAGTTAAAACCAAGATTCTTTAAAACGTTCTACAATTTATGCCAAATGCTTACTGTCTTGGTCAGACAAACAGAGTCATTTGAAGTAATCAAGGATTAACATAAAATTCTAGCAGTTATACAAGGTATCTCGAGAAACCTGAGCTCTAAACCTTCTGAACTTTTTACCCATACCCTTTTGACTGCTGGCTGGAAGCAATCTGCATCTCCAGAATTTCCATCGATGCTGCTGGGCTCACCATTTTGTTCATTTTGTGCTTCTCTTAAAACAAAGGGGGAAAATGTTAAAAACCACAAGCAGAACAACAACACAATTCCATCTGGCTACCTTGAAAAGCCTAGTTATTACACCTTTGCGTGTATACTTAACTGTTTCCTGAGACCTGCTGCCAGGACCATGGCACTGTGATGGTTAAACCTCTTGATGATGGCAGCATTACTATTCTCCTTTATGGATTTAGAATTAGAAGTAGATGGCATGGAAGAAATGCCATAGCCCTGTGAGAAACAATTGGAAGATTAAAAATCAAAATAAAGTTCTGGTTTTCTTATCCATTATGAGAGACATGCTTAGCTGAAAAAATTCTCTGCATGATGGGACTATAATAATTCTGAGCATTACTCAATTTTTACAGATAAATATTTAAAAAGTTACATACACATAAAAAATACAATATGCCCCTTCTGCCAACACAAAAATAATCTTAAACTGTGCATTTTGGGGTGCCTCAGTGGCTCAAGTCATGATCCCAGGACCATTGGGATTGAGCCCCACATCGGCTTCCCTGCTTAGCAAGGAGTCTGCTTTTCTCTCTCCTTCTGCCCCGCCCCACCACTTGTGCTCTTTCTTCCTCTCTCAAATAAATAAAATCTTAAAAAAAAAAAACTTAAACCATGCATTTTTTAAAAAAATATTTTAAGTCATCTCTACACCCAATGTGGGGCTCAAACTTAACAACCCTGAGATCAAGAGTTGCATGCTCTAGACTGAGTCAGCCAGGTGCCCCGAACCGTGAATTTTTTTAAAGAGCAGTTTTGGATATAGTTAGCAAAATATTAAATGAAGAAACAGAATACAGTGGGGAAAAAAGCATGAACTTTGGAGGCACATAAATATGGTTTCAAATTCTGGCTTTGTAACTTTTTAAACATTAGTCTAAGCAAGGGTAGTCAACTTTTCCAAGCTCTGTAAAAAGAGGTATTGGAGAAACAGATATTTTCAAACACGTACTGAGTTTGTACTAGGCCTTATAGACAGAAAGTTGTTAAGACTTTGTGCTAAAGGGGACGCCTGGGTGGCTTAGTCGGTTAAGCGTCTGCCTTCGGCTCAGGCCAGGATCCTGTGGTCCTGGGATCGAGTCCCGCATCAGGCTCCCTGCTCAGTGGGGAGCCTGCTTCTCCCTCTACCTGCTGCTCCCCCTGCTTGTGTGTTCTCTCTCTCTCTCTCCCCCTTTCTGATGAATAAATAAATAAAATCTTTAAAAAAAAAAAAAAGACTTTGTGCTAAAGGAACCAGAATATTAGTAGGATGTTGGGCTGTAAGCCAGTACACATGGTTAAGACTTCTATGTGCTGCATGAGAGGAAGGAGCCAATCCCACTGGAGGAGAGCAGAGGTAGGTTCAAAAAAGCTTCATGGAGCACCATAAATTGATCAAGTGTTTGCAAGCCAGACATGAAGACAGTAACATTTCAGGGAAAGGAAACTGCTTAAATATAGGTGTACAAACAACATAATGCATATTGTGTCATGGCATTTTTCTGTACTGCAGTTACACCTTGAATGAAGCGTGGGTCAGGAATTGGTGAGACATAAGGCTATAAAGGTAAATGAAAGATTACAAAAAGACTCCTACACCATTCATCCCTTTATCAAATAATTACTGATGCCTTTTATAGGCCGCATGCAGGGGGGAGGCCAGTAAACAAGAGGCACCCTCACAAAACTTATACTCTACTGAGAGAAGATCACTTTTGAAAATGACAAATGGTATGAAGAAAATAAAGAGGGTGGCATGATACAGTGACTGGATGGAGAGGAGGCGCTACTTCAGACAGAGCGGATAGGGACTGTCTCTCTTGAAGAAGTCTTTGAACAGATGTCTAAAAGATGGGTAGAAGCTAGTTAGGCAGAAGAGCAGGAAGGAGGAATAGCAAGTGCAAAGACCCTGAGGTAGAGAAAGCTTGGAATGGACCTGAAAGAAGGTATCTAGAACATGAATGAGTGTAAGTGGCCCAAACTGAGGTAGAAGCAGGCAGAGGCCAAATCAAGAAGAGCCTTGTAGGAGTTTTGACTTTAAATTCAACGAGAATCCATCAGTTTTACACAGAAAACTATTATGATCTGGTTTATAACTCTTACTGACAGGGGAAAGTAACTATAGGGAACAAAAGTGGAAACAGGATTATCAGTTAGGAAGCTAATGAAAGCAATCACAACAAAAATGCCAGTAGTCTAATAATAGTGAGAGGGTGTTAAGTGTGGAGATGGACAGATATAGACAAGTCAGAGATGTATTATACACGACTTGCTGATAACTGAATGCTGGAGGTAAAGGAAGGGGAGGAATCAAGGAGACACCCAGGTTTTGGCTTGAGCAACTGAGTACATGGTAATTTTTTTTTTTTTTTAAAGATTTTATTTCAGAGAGAGAGAAAATGTGAGCGTGGGTGCATGCGCATAGGCGGCGGGGGGGGCGGTCAGGCAGAGGGAGGAGAAGCAGATTCCCCACGGAGCAGGGAGTCTGACGTGGGGCTTCATCCCAGGACCCTGAAATCATGACCTGAGCCGGAGGCAGACGCTTAAGCGACTGAGCCACTGTAGGCGTTCCGGCGTTCCAATGGTAATGTTTTTTTTTTTTTTTTTTTTTTTTTTTTATTGAGACAGGGAAGACCCAGGAAGAAATAGGTTTAAGAAAGGAACAAAAGGCTACATTTTGTACATTTATGCTGCGGTGACTGTGAAGTACCTAAGTGAAGATAGCAAGTAAGCAGGTGGATGCCTAATTTTGGAGTTCTGGGGTCAGAGAGACCAGGGATACCTGGGATTCATCATTACATGTTAGTATTTAAAGCAATGGAATGAATATAATGTATTCAGAAGGTGGCCAAAGGCCGTAACATGGGAGAGTTACAACAACTAGAGGATGACAGAGGAAAAAGAGGCACTAAAGGAAAAACTCAATCACCTAACATTTCTATTAAGGGGATTGGTTATATAAATGTTTACATTTCCATACAATAGAATACGGGGCAGGTACTAAAAACATAAATAATAATAACACCTATTATTTGTTGAACACTCACTGTGTACCACACTCTTCACTCTTGTAGCAATCCTATAAAGTCAACATCTTTTTTGTATTGCATTTTTTCAACTGAGATATAATTGACACATTAATATTTTATAAGTTAAAGGTATAAAATGTGTTAAAACTTGGTATTTATATATTACAATGATTACCCTAAAGCTGACATCTCTGTCATGTCATGTGATTATCGTTTCCTGTTTTGTGGAAAGGACAACTAAGATGCAGCAACTCTGAAGTTTGTAATACAGCGTTGTTGACTATATGCTGTGCATCAGATCTCTGAACTTATTTATCTGCTAGTGGCAAGTTGGTACCCTTAACCAACATCTCCTCAATTTTCCTACTCGCTGCTAAGGTCAGTACTATCAACCTCATTTTATAAGAAAACTGGCCTTAGAAATGTTAAAAAAAAAAATGAGAGAGTCTAAGCCAGGTAGTTTGGTTTTATAGTCTATGCACTTAACAACTATGGTTTACCTTGAACTGATAATGATAATAGGCAAAGTGAAGAACAAAGTCACACATGGATATGTGTAATATGCCATCATTTTTTTAAAGTTAAAAAATTTGAGCAATCTACACCCAAAAGTGGGGCTCGAACTCACAATCCCAAGTTCAAGAGTCACATACTCTTCCAACTGAGCCAACTAGACACCCCAATATAGCGACATTTTTATTTTTATTTATTACATTTTTTAAAAAGATTTTTTATTTATTTATTTGAAAGAAAGAGACAGCGAGAGCAGGAACACAAGCAGGAGGAATGGGAGAGGGAGAAGCAGGCTTCCCGCTGAGCAGGGAGCCTGATGCGGGGCTCGATCCCAGGACCCTGGGATCATGACCTGAGCTGAAGGCAGATGCTCAATGACTGAGCCACCCAGGCGCCCCATTTTTATTTTTTTTTAAAAAGCACTAATGGGGTGCCTGGGTGCCTCAGTTGGTTAAGCGTCTGACTTCGGCTCAGGTCATGATCCCAGGGTCCCGGGATTGAGCCCCACATCAGGCTCCCTGCTCAGCAGTGAGTCTGTTTCTTCCTCTCCCTCTGCCTGCTTGTAATCTCTGCTCTCTCTCTCTCTCAAATAAATAAAACCTTAAAATTAAAAAAAAAAAAGGCACTAAAATCTTCTCCCCATATTAAGCTATATCTTTAAGCTTCACAAAGCTTTATTTTTTCAGGATGATTAAGGAGGACCATGTTTTAATATGCTGAAATTCACAAAGAAAGTGCCTGAATGTGGAAAATTACCAAGAAAACTCAATTTCATTAAGGAAACGACTCATCTGGGCACCAAGGATTATTTTCTGCTAAAGACTGTAGGTCAAAAGTTCAAACACTGGTTTCCTCACCTCTTGAGTACCATACACTAAAATAAAGGAAAAAGTTTAGAAAAAGAAAAGACAGGAAGGTTTAAGCATGTGTATATGGCCAGCAGAAGAGGAGCCAAAAGTAAGGTAAGAAAATGAATATCTGAGTGTGAAGAGAATAACTGAGGAAGGCCAGCTCCTAGCTTACAAATAGGGGCAGGGATGGAATTGAGAGGTAGGGAATCCCTCAATCAAAAGGGATCCCATCTTTCCCCATGACTGGATACATCTGTAAGTCTGTAGTCATGATGTGGAGGTAGGTGGTGCATACCTGGTGGTCTAGCTGTTGAAACTTACTGGAATTAGTGTGGGCGCAAGGGTCATGGGTGTGCTCAAAGTCTGACAAACACTGGGCTATGGAAAAATGTTTGTTATCTTTTCTCGGCCTACTGATATTTAGCCACATTTCTTTAGATTAATGTCAGAGAATAAAGCTTGACTCACAAATACATCAAGTCTTCACATTACCTAGAGAAGTACCAATGGGAGGAAAATTCTTTTAAAAAAGGTTTAGCAAGTCATATAGGAATTTCAATTTTTCAAGGCAATTATAATAGCAAACAGTGCTACTGACAAGCACTTCTGATAAATCACTCCAAACAACAAAACTTTATTTTATATTTTCAAAACTGGAATATCTACACTGAAAGCAATTTTTAAACTAGTTGGAAGACTAGGAAGGCTGTTTTCTCTCATAAATTCTTTTTAATTAAAATTTGTTCTTTTTGTGCGGTGCCTGGGTGGCTTAGAGTTGGTTAAGTGTTTGATTTTGGTTCAGGTCGTGATCTCGGGGTCCTTGGATTGAGCCCTGCGTCAGGCTCTGTGCTCACTGGGGAGTCTGCTTGTCCTTCTTCCTCTCCTTCTGCCCCTCCCCCGACTTGTGCTCTCTCCGTCTCTCAATCAAATAAATAAAACCTTAAAAAATATGTATGTTTTTTGTTTCTAGTAGGTTCTATGCATAGCATGGGGCTTGAACTCACAACCCCTAGATCAAGAATCACATGCTCTACCAACTGAGCCGGCCAGGCACCCCACTCATAAATTCTTTTAATACCACGTACCTCATCTAATGGTTTATCTTCCAAAGCTGTCAAATCAAGTAGTGGGTTTTTCACTCCTAATGATACCATTGTTTTTAACCCTGGAAAATCAATGAAATAAAAAGTTGGTCAAGTCTGACCTTCCTTAGAAATAAAAAATTCACTAACAGCACTATGACTAGAGAGCAGAAAATTAAATTTAATGTGTGTCAGAGATAAACAGTTACCTTTTTCATCTATTTTGGCACATTCTGCAAAGAGGTCCTTTGACCCTGTATTCAGCCGGTCCCTGTGAAAGTAATGGGACTGAAAGAAACGTGTCCAAAACTCCTTTTCTGTCATGTTGTGGGGAACATTTTCTGCATATTTCATTTTTACTGTAGAAAAAACCCATAAAAGTTACATACAGAATTACCATTTCTTAAAATCTCTCAAATTAATTGAAATATATACTAATAGTAAAAACCAGATTGAACTGCTCAACTTTATATACTGTATATAATAATCTAACTGTAACAAATATAATTTGAGCGCTTAGGTAATACACTACCTTTATGAATCTTCACAAATTACAAACAAAACCTTGTCTTGCTCCAAGAGAATTAACAAGTTTCAAAGTTTTAGTAGAAATACCAAGAATCAATACCCAACAGACTATTAGTTCAGCACATTCCAGGAGCTCATAGTCCAATCAGCAAAGAAGTTAAGAGTATGGTCTCTTGCGCCAGAGAGGCTGAGTTTAAGATTCTAGGTCTGGGGGCACCTGGGTGGCTCAGTCGTTAAGCGTCTGCCTTCGGCTCAGGTCATGATCCCAGGGTCCTGGGATCGAGCCCTGCATTGGGCTCCCTGCTCAGCGGGAAGCCTGTTTCTCCCTCTCCCACTCCCCCTGCTTGTGTTCCCTCTCTTGCTGTGTCTCTCTCTGTCAAATAAATAAAAACAAAATTAAAAAAAAAAAAAACCTAGGTCTGCCACTTACAATCTATATGATCTTGTGCAAATTACATAATCTCGCTGCTTCTTGGTTTCCTCATCCATCATACAAAGGTAGTTAGAGCGCCCACCTCATAGAATTATTTGTAATGACTAAAATGAGTTAATATACATAAAGGCCTCAGAATGGTGTCTGGTATATAACAAACACTATATATAATTATTACTATCAGAAAAATATGAAAATAATTACATTACAATTTGATAGCTCTCTGAAGCAGACACAAGCTCCTACAGAAGCAAAGGGGAGGCTTTTACCTGCCCAAAGAAGTCAGGATTTTATAGCGGTGGCAGTGGGGCAATACTTGAGTTCTATGGGGTCTCGATATCTGTTTCCAAAGACTAAAGGAACAGGAGTGAGGGAGTGAGAGAGAACGGTTTAGTCGGCAGAATAACTGAAGTGATGGCTCTCAACCTTGGCTGCACAGCATAAATTACTGAGGCTGGGGTCAAGTCATTTATACTTTTAGAATGGTTTCTGCAAGGGTAAGGATTTGTGGGTTAGAAAGGTCACTCTGGAGGCAGCATGAAGGATGATCTGAATTACTGCTGTAGAGATTCATTTACTGATGCCTCTTGAACAGGTCATTTTGTGCAGGTATGCTAAAGGGTAAATAAAGTTTAAGAACGACTGATGGAAGAATGGGAAAGTCAGCATACCAATGAACTGATGACAGCACATTATATACTGACTCGTTAATAACTACCACATGTCTTCACATATTTTATTGCACTTCATCAGGAATAAAGGTAAAGCTTTTTGTTTTTCACTGATGTATTACTGAACTCATCCAAAGAAATATTTCAACTATGTGGAAAAACTGATTCTTCTTACCTGCTGGATAGGTCCTAAATATGGACTCAATGATATCAGAGGTTAAATTGTATCTCAGACCATTACATCCATCTGTTTGGGGCCGGACATCAGCCTAAAATAAAAACCACACATATATATTCATTAGAATATCGGGGGAAGATGTGTAAACATATAATAGACACTGGACAAAGCTGGCAAAACAGACTTTCTGAATAAACTACAGAGACAGAAATTAAGTTCCTCACCCTTACTTTTGGCATTGAGAGAGGGCTCAAAGAAGCCTGGCTTGGTTTCACATAATCTTACTGATGTGTAAAATCTGCATCCTTGAAAATTCAACATGGTCAAATAGGTAGACAGCTAGTGGAGCTTTAACATAATACTTGTACGGGGCGCCTGGGTGGCTCAGTTGTTAAGTGTCTGCCTTTGGCTCGGGTCATGATCCCAGGGTCCTAGGATCGAGCCCTGCATTGGGCTCCCTGCTCAGCGGGAAGCCTGCTTCTCCCTCTCCCACTCCCCCTGCTTGTGGTTCCCTCTCTTGCTGTCTCTCTCTGTCAAAATACATAAAACCAACCCCCCCCCCCAAAAAAAACCCATAAGACTTGTAGAGTTACCAAAACAACTTAAACCTTAGTTACTAAACAAATAGTATCTGACTGGTTTCTTTAGGGAAGGCCTTATTAATTCAATTCACTACTAAGCACCCAGGAAGATGCTAAACATGTAATTGGTACTCAAATTTTTGTTAAATGCATAAATACTGCTTTGGTTCCACCAGGGTATAGACTAAATGAATCCCACTTTCTAATTCTACAGGTAAGGTATTCCCAATTTTTCACTAAAATACATTTTATAAATCTTACTTCTTCTATAACACCATGGTCATTACAAATTTAACTCTGTATTATAAATAAAGCAATCATAAAGAAAGGTATCAGAAAGTTCTAAATTTAAAAGAATTAGGGGAAACAAGTATTACTCCAATTGCTAAAAGATTCTCTTTATTAAAGTCCATTTACTTTCTAGCATGTAAAGGTCAAGTCCCCAAACCAAAACGTATAGCTAGCAAAAAGTATCTATTTAAAAAATACTGCATATATATATTTTTTTAATTTTATTTATTGAGAGAGAGAGAATGAGACAGAGAGAGAGAGCACAAGCAGGGGGAAGAGCAGAGGGAGAGGGAGAAGCAGACTCCCCACCCAGCAGGGAGCCTGATGTGGGACTCGATCCCAGGATCCTGAGATTATGACCTGAGCCAAAGGCAGCCACTTAACTGACTGTGCCACCCAGGCACCCCAGTACTGCATATATTTATATTTTAGAAGAATACCATAAAAAACAAAGTATCCACTAATTTACTTTAAGGAAATGCTAAGTTTTACCAAAAAAATGGCATTGTTAACACATATATCAAGGTTTTCTTTTCCCTTCAGAAATCCAGAAGGGTCACATACCAGAAATGCTGCAGAAATGCCAACATCTTGCTTATGATTGGATGTAGAACTCTCTGTTGCATTCACATTTAAACGATTGGCCCAGAATTCCTCAGCACTGATCACTTGACTAACAACAAGGTCTTTATAAAGCTGAAACAAAACAGGATCTTCTTGCAGCATTCTGGTGATAGAATATATTGAATATATTGAACTTCTAGAATAAAACACTACTTATGTAACACTTTAAAAAGACTTTAACTACTTTAACAACATGAAACCCTGAGACACTCGACTTCCATTTTATGATGCTGGAGCAGCAGAGGTCATTTAGTTCATTTGTTAGTAATTACAACAAACAAAAAACATTTTTGGAGGAACAAATGAAGATAAACGGAAGGCTGAAAAAGCAAAGACTAAACTCTTTGAGGGTATGGATTTGGTGTTATTCATCTCTATATCCAGTGATACAAAGGTCATCATGCCTGTATTTGAACTGTACTGCATTCTCTTTCACATATGAACGTGAAAAGGGGGAGGTATGGTTGAGATTTTTCCGGCCACCAGTTTCTCACTGATAGGCACTTAGAGACTTAAGCATAGATGGCATGGAAGATACTGGCGATGGAATTAATTTGTCTTATCAGAAACTCATTATTTCATGTTTTCTCAACTTTCTTACAATGTGATTTCTTTCAGGTTTCTCATTTACAAACATACTTCTAATGCTTTCCTGTCATCTCTGTGAAGAGAACTGGGAGAAGGAATGAAAGGACCTTATCACCTCTGAGTCTCAGTTGTGTTCCTCACCAGATGTTAGGCTTGAGGCAGTTAATTTAATTTAATGCAGCACAAGGGATAAGAAATAAGCTGTTACTCTACTAAGAGACTGGAGAGAACCTAGTGTCTCTTTATTCTTTTCCCCCTTCACCTGTTTTTCTCTTCCAGCTCCTTATTCGCTTTCCTCTTGAATTTGGGCAGCAGCTGCTGGAGAAGGTCTTTCACTGCATCTCGCTCTTTCACAGCTGTGCTTTCATTGGAAAAATGGAAGTTAGTTGTGTCCCCAGCATGCAACACCAGCTGAAGCTGAATTTTAGCTTTTCCTTCTGGACTGATTTTCTGGCCTAAAAAGAAGCATGAGACAAATTAGATGAGGACACCCACACTGGAAACTGTCCAACAATAGGCTACTCTCCTCCCAAGAAAATTCAGAATTCCTTTGGGCTTTAGCTGCCCTGCCCCAATCTTAATGCTTTTGCAGAAATGCCCTCTTCTCAAATAATCAAATATAATCAGAGCACAGTTTAACAAATTCACTGCTAACACTCTGCTTCCTTCTTTAGTATCCTCTTTGTGTGGCACTTCTCACTCACTGCCTCCACCTCAAGATACTAAAGGGCTTTTGTTTCCATTCAACTGGGGCAGATCTCTAAATAGCCAACTAGGAGTCCTGAACCCACCCTGAATATCAGACTCCAAAAAACACTATCATTAATAAAAATGATCTGTCATAATTCAAAAAACTCCAAAACACAGCCCATGTCTTACTAATTGCAAAGAAGAATACATAATTTTACATTTGAGAGATCTGGTGTCACCACTTCAACCCAGTGATGAAACTTCGTCTCATCCAAAGTGGGTGGCACAACCTCACACTATGGGCTTTCTGTGGGGATAGGATAATAAGTAAATACCATCACCTAGGTGTCCTTGCTGCGAGGGTTTAATCTGAGTATAAGCAAGCGTGTAGACCTTACTTTCAGTTTTTGAGAAATACAGGTCTACACAAATAAAGAAAACCTTGAAGAGGCAAGCAAACATAATCAGAATGTGATATGTGACAAGCCTATAAAGACTAAAGAGACTACAACTCCATCTGTGAAGCTAGACTGGATATAGTTTAAAAAAAAAATCACTGCTACAGAAAACATTATTGGGACAAATGAGGAAACACTGTTACCAAAAATTTCTTGGTGTGAAAATATTACAGAGCAAAGTGTTTGCACACATAATAGTAAGTGGGACATATTGTATAGGTATGCATTGTACCATTCTTAAAATTTTTCTCTTTGAAACTTTTCATAATAAATCGAGGTTGGGAACCTCAAAATACACCAACATAATGGAGAACTTGTACTCTTAAAGTAGTGGGCCTCAAGGCAATAGTAGTGCTTGTCTTTGTCACGGGAAGAAAGATGGAGGGGCTTTGCCCCATGAAATGGGAGACTCTTGGTAGTGTGAAACAAGCTGCCTAGAGCTCACAACCCAAATCGCCTAGATCCTAAACAAACTTTTCCAATAAAGATGCGACTTCCAGATCAACAGTTTAGATAAAATATCTTACTACCAAAAACAGCAATATAGAGGAATTACACTGTCAGCCAGCCTACTCTGGTATTCTATTTCTCAAAAACAAAACTATCACCCCTTTCTAGGTATCTTTTCTCAGTCATTGGTTTATCCTTGTTTCATCTTAGACTTTGCCTCTGAGAGGCCTACTTCTGAAGTGTTTTTTTTTATTTTATTTATTTACTTGAAAGAGAGAGAAAGAGCACAAGCAGGGGGGAGCGGCAGGCAGAGGGAGAGGGAGAAGCAGACTCCCTGCTGAGCAGGGAGTCCAATGTGGGGCTCGATCCCAGAACCCCAGGATCAAGACCTGAGCTGAAGGCAGAAGCTTAACTGACTGAGTCACCCAGGTGCCCCCTGAAGTTTTTTAATTAGCTTACTTAACTGCTGATTTTCACCTTAGTAATTTACTATTGATAACTTTCAGTGGTTCCGTTCAGAAATGGGTATTTTTTTCAAATATTCAACTTAAAACAAAAACTGATCTGGTGCAGATCTAGATTTGGGTATGCGCTCTCCTCAGTAACAGAAGAATTGTCAAGAAATAGGAGAAGGGTATATTCTTCATTGTGTGTGTGGGTATCACAATGAGTACGTGTTTTGCACAGCTACAAGACCAGCTTCCTGTTTAAGAGAAATGCTAATAGAGGCAGTTCCTAATTTATGAGTTTCTTTTGGTACAAATGTTAGTTTGTAAGAATACTAGGAGGAACTTGGTGAGGCACTTTCCCACAGAATTTTATTATTATTTTTTTTAAAGATTTTTATCTATTCACTTGTCAGAGCGAGAGAGGGAACACAAGCAGGGGGAGTGGGAGAGGGAGAAGCAGGCTCTCCACTGAGCAGGGAGCCCCATGCGGGGCTCAATCCCAGGACTCTGGAATCATGATCCGAGCCGAAGGCAGATGCTTAACGACTGAGCCACCCAGGCGCCCCTTCCACAGACTTTTGAAAAGGAGACAGTATTACCTGAATAGTGGACAAAAGACCAGATAGCTTAGGACCTAATTATGATGAATTTTAAACAGTATTTCCTTTTGAAAGTTAAAATTCAAATTATTTCAGTGGAGATAGATGAAAATCTTGGTCATTTCCAGCAGCAAAATAGAGGTAAGTTCTTAGGGCCACTGTTGACACACAAAGGGCATTTATAAATTGAGCACTTGAATGTGTAAGGTTGACTATTTTTTGAGGTGTCATGTTCCTTGAAATCTACACAGGATTTTATCTAGGAGAAGAATTTTATATCCAGGAAAAAAAATGAATTCACATTAATGGTTGCAGTTCAGATACCACAATTTGTTAAGGATACCCCTGTATCTCCTATCTCTGTCCAATAAAAAAGTGAGTCTATCTTCTCTCAACAGATGATGGCCACATAACCGAAGATTAATTAGACTACTTGCTTAAATGATAATTTTATGAAAGGGCAATCTGCCATCATCTATCATTTTAATGTGTTTAAACATATGAAACATCTGAACCAGTAAATCTACTGCAGGGATCTATCTCACACATACAACCTCACAAAGATATTAGCTCACAGAACTATGCTGAAGTATTGTTTGCATTAAAAGAATTCTGGAAACTTCCTAACTGTCCTTCAACAGAAAACTAATTAAATACATGACTGTATATCCATTTAGCAGACTATTATGCAACTCCTTAAAGAAGATACACGTGGAGAGCTTTACATGACGTAGATTTACATATATAAAACTATACAAAGTATATTACTAATCACAGGTTACAGAATAAAACATATTCAGTGGTCCCACTTTATAATTATTTCAATATGGTTGATTTTTTTTGGACACTATAATAAAAAACCCACAGACTATATGAGCAATCTTTTTATAAAATTACTAACAAATATTCCATCAGACCTTAGTATAGATGACTTACATTTAATATCTGCATACATATGGCTGATTGTAAATCTATCTTTGCCTTCAGGTGCCCAAGCGATTCTTTCTGCCATGAGGTATAAAGCTCCATCCTGCTTCTTCTGACGCACCTTCTTCACAATCAGCAAAACTTCTTCAGATGAAGTTGCCATGATGCCTAGAAAGTGCTAACAGAGACAAAAAATTTCATATCTCAATTAGGATCAGATTTGTTGACTTCTGGAGTCCTTTCCAAATCTAAACCTAAACTAATAATGAGGAGGAAAAAAGTCCCTGATTGAAAGTTGAAAATAAAGTTGTATGGCATTATCCTTTAAAATTAAATTTCATCTGCTCATACCACAGGTATGAATTTATACAACACAGTTTATGACACTTGGCAGTTTTTAAACCATTTCTACCTATTCTAATCAGAGTATTATCAATTTTACTTTTAGTTCCTCAGTAATATTCCTAAGTCTTAAATGTATGACTTGACTACAGATATACTGTCTTTTATCTAATCTACATCTAGAATTGTAGAACTTTAGAATTAGAACCCTATTGAATGTTTAGTTCAGTTGTGTTTCAGCTGCAACAACTAAGTGCCATGGGGTTTGTGTGATCTTCCCAGAACCTCTCTCAGAGCTGAAACCACACCCACGTTTCCGGATTCCTGGTCTAAATATCTTCCTGTGTGCTTTAAAATAAAACTTTTAACCCTTAACACTTCAGATGCTATTTCCCCCATCCTTTAACAATCAAATGTCTTCAACTGTTCTCCAGGTCTTGCCGAAGAGTCACCTGTATATGGCTAATTCATTATCTAGGCAACAGCTTTTAGTCTCCCTACCTCTACTCCTTCCTTCCCAGTCCTGGGATAAATGCTCAACCCAAATCCTAGAGGCTTGGGTGTGGCTGTCTGTAATATGAGGCTGAAAGGGAATTTGAGGCTATATGGGCTTAACAGGAAAAAAGCCATGATTGATGGCAATGTCTGCCACGGGCTGAGATGGGAAATGTGATAGCACAAATGCCCCATATATGTCATTTCTGGTGAAGTGATGACTAAGTTTTCATTCCCAAAAAGATGATTTAAAACATAATTTTAAAATATTTACTTTTTCAGGGATATCTTAAAATACAATTGTAGAGAAATTAACATATCACAGGTATAAGAATTAACACAGGCATAAGAATTAAATTTGCCATGAGCAAACAAGTGAAGCTTGATTGAAACATTTTTCCTGGAGGTTAAAACAACTGGGAACAATGAAATACTGGATCTGCCGCTGATTATTGCAAAATAATTGAGGAACACCTCTGTTCGGACATAGTGGGAAAAGTAAGCACCAGGAAGAGTGGCAGGCATTAAAAATAATGGAAATCAGCAATTCTACCATTACCTCTTATGATTAATGAAAAATATGACTGGATTAAAAAACATTTTAAGGGGTGTCTGGCTGGCTCAGTTGTTAGGCGTCTGCCTTCGGCTCAGGTCATTATCCCAGAGTCCTGGGATCGAGCCCCGCATCGAGCTCCCTGCTCAGTGGAGAGCCTGCTTCTCCCTCTCCCACTCCCCCTGCTTGTATTCCCTCTCTAGCTGTCTCTCTCTGTCAAATGAATAAATAAAATCTTTAAAAAAACACATTTTAATTGTAGTTGACACATATTACATTAGTTTCATATGTATAATATATAATCTGACAAGTTATGCTCACTCACCACAAGTGTAGCTACAATCAAAAAATTTACTCGAGCAGTAATTTAGAAATAAAAAATACAAGTAAAAAGTGAAATCTTAAGTTCTCTTAAGTTGATTTCCTGAATTTTGAGTAGCTAAATATTCCCTTTCATAGGTACTCTACAGGCTACTCCACCCGAGGAACAGAAAGAAAAAGGGTTAACGAGAATACATTTATTCAATAAATTTGTGCTTAGCCAACAAATCTAGGGATTATCCAAAGATAAATGTCTGACAATAATGATTTTTGCTTTTAAAGAGATAAAGATATGTATCTGTGTATATAAATTAGAATGTGTGAGGTTCCTAAAGGGAGATAAAAAACGTCTGAATTAGGACTCAGAGGCCATTTCTTTGCAGAAGAGGGTTTGTCAAAGGTTTGTCATAGGTTTTTTAGTGCAATTAAAAAAAATTCAGGTATAATTAACAAACCACCAAAATGCGTACATCTTAGGTGGTCTGTTTGATGTATTTCGACAGTTGTATATACCTATGTACCATTACTCAAAACAAGACAAAGAACATTTCTACCACCTCCCCAAAATTCTCTCATGTTCCTTTCCATTCAATTCTCTTCCTCTCACCCTCCAGCAACTATTTTCTGATTTCCATCACAACAGGTTAGTTTCCTTCTTTTCTAGGTTTTCATATAAATAGAACCATGCACCATATACTGTCTCTGACTTTTCGCCTAACCTGTTTTTTGAAATTCACGTTATTACATGTATCAGTAGTTTGTTCTTTTTTATACATAATTATGGATTGGTCTTAAATAAGGATTTTGACAGAGAAAAGGAGATAGGCATTACAGGCAAAGGGAACAGTTTGGGGCAAAGGCTTGAGACACAAGGAATGGTAAGTAGTCTGCTCTGGATGTAGTATAAAGTTCATGATAAAGATCAAAGGGATATGGAATCAGATGGTTAAGACGGAAACAGTGGAGAATGCCACCATACATGGTAGACAACAGAAAACCTCTAAGGACTTTTGAACAAGGCAGTAATTTATATCTTAGGAAATTAATCTTTCACAATATGAGACAGACTTAAGAGAAGGACTAGCAAGGGTCTGAACCAGGCTGGTGGCAGCAAAAGTGGAGAGGAAGGGACAAGGAGGAATACTGAGGAAGCAGGATGAATAGACACGGCAAGCACTGAGGCTGTCACGGCTGCTTGCTCATACCCCATTCCTAAGCCCTACTGACATGAGTGCAGTGGTGCCATTTACAGAAAGAATTTAGAAGAAAGAACAGGACTGAAAGCGAAGACAAGGAATTCAGTTCTGGACATGAAGAGTGTGAGGTGCTATTGAGTCATGCAGGTGGAGATAAATTAACTTGTTTTTCACGTGCCAATGAAAATACTTCATGTTGTTTTACAATCTCCAGTTTGGATATCTATAAAACATACACGACAAAGACTAACGTTCTTAATATATAATACCATCTTTTAACTGATTTACTTATTTAACACCCTCCTAGATTTTGATTAGAGTTATTACTGTATAAAGTTTGAAAAACCACTGTCTGAAAAGACTATTTAATGACATGGAAAGATACACTGTTAGATAATTGAAGAAAGCAGAAAAAAAGACATGTAATTTGATTTCATATTATTAATTTATCTAAAATGTACTCAATGTAGGGAGCCTGGCTGGCTCAGTTGGTAGAGCATGCAACTCTTGATCTCAGGGTCATGAGTTCAAGCCCCATGTTGGGTGTAGAGCTTACGTTAAAAAAACAAAAAAGGTACTCAATGCTTACTAATACATGCCAGGCACTGGGCTAAGTCCTTTATAGGCATTATCTCATTCAGTCCCCAGTTAACAATCCTGAGGTAGGTTCTATTATTAGTTCTATTCTGCAGATAAAGGAAACTGGGTCTAAAAAAATCAAGATGCTTTCCCAACACATCAAGGAAGTAGACAGCTTTGAATCTGGGTCAGCCTGACCTTGGAGTTCCACCATGCTATTTTGCAAGGACTGGAGGGATATATACACCAACTTCATAGTGGTTACCTATGGGTGATGAATTACAACTTTAATATTTTTTGTTTTCTGGATTATACTAAATACGTATTTTATAATGAGAAAAGTAGTTATTAAAAAAGTCTTTCTAAGAGTTTGTTCCCTATCAAACCAGAGATTTATAAGGTAACATGGGAAAAGTGTTAGGGGTGTTAGTATAAGAAAACAATTGTTATTTTCAAAATTTCTGTAATATGTATCAATTGTTCTTTATTTACTTTAAAAATTTAATGTATAAAGAAAATTTTATAACATTTATGGAACTATTTAATACTTAAATGTTAATTATAATACACATTATAACAACTTAGAATAAAAAAAGTTTGTACTATCTGAAGTTACACTGCATACTATACAAACCACATTTTAGGAAACGTGAATCGAAATCTGAAAGATAGGAGGGGAGGCTTTATGGACAGGGGGAAAGCAGACAATTTTTTTTTTTTTTTAAAGATTTTATTTATTTATTTGAGAGACAGAGAGAATGAGAGAGAAAGCACATGAGATGGGGGGAGGGTCAGAGGGAGAAGCAGACTCCCCGCTGAGCAGGGAGCCCGATGCGGGACTCGATCCAGGGACTCCAGGATCATGACCTGAGCCGAAGGCAGTCGCTTAACCAACTGAGCCACCCAGGCGCCCGGAAAGCAGACAATTTTAAGTATGTCCATATATGGAGGAAAAGCAGTGAGCAAGGACAGCTGATAGAGCAAGTCTACCATTAACTGGGCTTATAGGCACAAATTAAAAAGTGCTAGGTTTGGAGGAGAACAGAAAAACTTTTTTGACACAAGGAGGTAAGAAAGAAAAGATGAGTTGAAGACACTGAAACTGTAAAATGGAGAATTAGATGGAGAGAACCATCAGAGTCAGTCACTAGCATGTAAAACCATTTATATTAAAATCCATTTGGGAGAACACTAAAAATAAATCAGAGATAAGTAATTGAACACTGGGATGACTAGTCAATTGTCTCAGCTAACTTGCTTGGCAAATTTCCTTGTTCATTTGTAGCACCTCTATTGATTGTACAAGAACAGTTTTAGAAAGTTTATTTTTTTTAAAGATTTTATTTATTTATTTGAGAGAGAAAGAGAGAGAGAGAGCCAAGAGGAGGTGGGGTCAGAGGGAGAAGCGGACTCCCCACTGAGCGGGGAGCCCAATGCGGGACTTGATCCCAGGACTCCGGGATCATGATCCGAGCCGAAGGCAGTTGCCCAACCAACTGAGCCACCCAGGCGCCCAAGTTTTAGAAAGTTTAATAGAATCAGTGGGGATATCCTACAATGCCTTATGTGATTTCCAGATTTTTCTGAAAGATGGCTCGCTCCTTGGGTAGCAAAAACTTCTTCCCAGTAGGCCTCTATAACAGCCACAGAATATTTTGTTTATGAAAAATATTGGTTAGTTCCATTTAAACAAATCAGTTCGATGAAGATCTAGCTTTACTTAAAAAACTATCTTTTACAGATTTTTTTATTTATTAGAGAGAGAGCTCACATGTGCGCATGTGGGGGACGAGTAGAGGGGGAAGGAGAGGGACAAGCAGACTCCTCGCTAAGCACAGAACAGGGCTCAACCCCAGGATCCCAAGATCATGACCTGAGCCGAAACCAAGAGTCAGACACTCAACTGACTGAGCCACCCAGATGACCCTACTTAAAAGATTATTTACTTCATGAAATTATCTGCCACAAGACTTCTTTAAATAGCAAGATCCTCCAGTAAAGGGATTAATTCATTTGCAGTTAAATATTTGCTTGAAGTTAAATGTACATGCCTTGCTGAGCCTTTGCACATTCTCCTCCTTTCCTATCAACTGGCTTTTACTCATTTTTTTGGTACTTAAAGTACTAAGTTTCAAAATTACTAGGCAAGACTTTCTGTTCTCTTGATAGCACTTATCACAAAGATAATTAATTTCTAAAGTAATTCTTTTAATGTCTCTCTCCCCTGACAGACTACAAGCTTCATAAAGGGAAGACGGTGCATGTGTTGTATTCACTGCAATACAGCACCCAGCCACATATTTGGCCTATATGAAGAGTCCAATAAATACCTGTGACACCTATTTAAGATCCTTGTTGTTAAAAGAACACCAGCTTGGTAAGATACATAAGACACCTTTGCACATATATCCTTGGCTAAACTCCAGGAAGCATTACAGCTCTCAGAGATCACAGTATCATTCCTCAGAGATTCCAGTAACTGGCTTATAAGGAAACAGGGATAGAAAGAATTTGAAACTGATCAACAGAAACCTTTAAATTACATCTCTTTCTAATGTGCAGAGATAAATGGGGCAGGAACAAGGACAACAGGTGAAGTCTAAACTCCCTATCAGCCTCTAAAAGAAGGATTATTAGAGAGAGCTGCTGTATCTGCCAGCATACAAAATGGAGATCTGGAATGCTGCTTGCTATGAGGCAATCCAAAAAAATTTTAACAATTCAGCATTACAGGGAATAGAGCCTTGAAAGTATGTAAAAAGAGAACAAAATTTACCATTTTAATGAAAGCTACACACACAATGAAGCTATTAAGGGGAATAACTGATGTAGCAATTTTGAGACCAAGCACTTTTTCATTTTACAGCAGTGCAGGGAGAGGCAGAAGGAGGAAAATGCGACAGAGACCAAGTCAGAACGAAACGTATGCTCAGATTCACCAATAAGTACTGCATGCCGATAAGAGTACAATATCAAAATTGAGAGAGTCATCAGTTAGTAATCAAAGTGGGGAAGGGAGAGACTTATTAGTTGAATGCCTGATACTAGCCACATTGAAGGCAGGCTAAGAGAGAAAAGAGGAAGGGCACAAGACACCCCTAGCAGCAGCATCCATGAGGTAGAAATAGTGGTCAAAATGCTAGGAAAGCTCAGTCTGATGATTGGGGAAAAAACCCAGCAGCACAGAAAAGCAGGGCTAAAAGGTGGAAAGATAAACCAGCAGGGAGAAGATAAATGCCTCCGGGGCAGTACATGCAGGAAGCTGATCATTTGGTTTATTAAACAGATTCCTCTCTGCACCAATCTTCCTAGTATTTTTAAAGAGCCCACCAAAAAAAAAAAAAAAAAAAAAAAGAGCCCTCCCTGCATTTGCATGGTTAATTTACATCTACGCTACTGTAAATGTATATAATATCATCTAGGAGAAACTCAAACTTTCAATCTGCTGCACTGCTAAATGTCAGATGAGTAAGGGCAGAAGAACAGGCTTAATGGCCTCAAATGACCTCTCCCTTCTTCCCAAATGAGGAATTTAGGTCTGCTAAAAGGTACAAAGTTCTCTCCTGAGCCCAGTCCTTCCGTAAGCCATAGGCCTGATACTGGAGATTATCTTTCCTTCTGTTGTGACTCCTCCATCTCATTTGTTAGTTTTGACTTTAAAAATCTATTTTAGGGCTGGCAATTTTGGATTATTTACCAAAGCCCAGTTAAGTGGTTTTCAAACTGTTCCAAGAGGGGAAGCCGACTGGGTGGGGCTTGGCCCTCCCAAATTCAATTCCATCAGAGCATGCTGTTTTGTATACTGGAGTTCACAGTAAGAATTCGTGGGGAGAAACTGTTCCACTGCCTCATGGAGTTAATACTGCAAGGTGCATTTCAAATCACTTAGTTTTTATATGTTTTTCAAATTCGGTCTTCCAATAGGCAAAAGGGTAAGTTTTTATATTTCTTCCCCCTCCCCCACTATACAGACGCCAAAACGAGCGTTTAAGAGTCAACTGAATATACTCCTTTAGTCAATTTTGTCTCTGAGAACATTGGGGAATTTATAAAATAATTATACATTTCCATGGGTTGCTGGTCTATTTTGCATCATTACAAGACAATAAAATTGGGCATCGAACAAAACTGGGCGTGCGGATTGGCACACGCGTTAAGAAGGTTTTAAGAAGCGGTAGGATTGACAGGTCAAGCAAAAGGTGTGCAGACGCTACGGTGAAAGCTGTTCTCTTACAGAAGCCGAAAGACTTAACAGCACATTTCCTAACGGGAAGGGATCCTCTGTCAGGCAGAGGCCTCCACGTCCTTCATTCTCCGGAGCCACGTCTGATCCTGGCTTTGGGTAAATCTTCGAGTCCCTACTCTTATTAATGGGGCAGACTTCCCACAGGCCAGCAGATTAAGGGTCGCCTATCCCCCGCTTCAGGACAATAAAGGGCTACCGAGACGGCTGACTTAGGAGTTGTGGCGACGGCAACAGGGACACAGGGAAAAGGGGTAGAATCCGCGCCGTCCTGCGGCCCCCGGGCCTGTCAACTCCTCACTCAACCACCCACCCACCCCCATTCTTCGGTCTAAACTTACCAGGTGGAAGCTACGGCCCTGGGCAGGGAGTACGTAACTGGGCTGGGTCGGGTCGAGTTCCGCTGCGCTTCTTAGAGACGCTGCCGGGAGAACGCTGAAACCCAGTAGCCACCGCCGTCGCCACCGCCTCTGTTACTGGGGGGTCTCGCCTCCATCGCTGGCTGCGAGGACTCTGAGGGCACGTGACCGGAAGTACCAAGGCGGGCCTGCCGGGCACGTGACCCAGAGCGCGGCCGCCATGACACCTTCCGCTAGTTCCCTCCCTCCCCCGCCGGTTCCCGCCTGTTTCATTTCCTTTCGCCGGTCTCAAGCTGTGAAAGGTTCCGGGATCCTGGCTGGCTCACCCCTTTAGCCTAAAGGTCCTCCGGTCCCTGTTGGCGCTGCGTCGTCAGCCGGCAGCAACCCGTGGACTGCAGGCCGCAGAGAGCGTAATTGCGACCGCGGCCGGAGGGGGAGGGACCACGCGCAAGCAGGGGCGTAACCCGTCACGTGACAAGGAAGTACCGTTAATAGCGTTGTCCCCGCGTCCTCGGCGCTTCTGGATGACGTAAGCCAGGGAGGGGAGGTGCGGAAGGGGAGAAAGACTCTCAGGTGTCGCTCTTAGTTGCTCGTTTTAGTGTGTGTACCGCTTTTAGTTGCTCGATGCGTGTTCTGGCGGTCGGCGGTGAGAGGGTCTGATCCACTGAGAATTGGGGGCTGCCGGCCTGGAGTTGATGAAGCGGGGCTGAGCAGTGCTGCTGGTCTGTGAACCTGCTTTGAAAACTTGGTTACTGAGGCTTCTCTCCTGGAGAGATCTGAATACAGTATTAAAGATACCGCTGAAAAAAGGTATTGGTTCCGCTATAAAGCTTCTTGGGCGCAGGGACCGTGTGCAGCGGTGGGTACAAAGCATGCTGAATGCATGATGCATTTATGAGTGAGTTGCCATTTCTCTAAGGTGAAGAGTTTTGATTATTACTTCTTGGGTAGAAAGATCCTGTTACGGAATCTCCTACTTGCCCTTCGCATAGTATGTCTAATTTTTGCTTGCTTCCTTCTGTCTTCCTCTTCCACGTAGCTAGTGGGGGAAAGAGAACGCTCTTGTTTGCTTTTGATGTGTGAGCAAGCAAACATTGTGGTCCATTGGTAAAAGGAGTACTAGGGTGATGAGAAAAACCTTTTCTTAATCCTACTCGTTTATGTTACCATCAAGTTAATGCATGGGAATGGAAAGATGATTAGATTTGGACTCAGGAGAAGTGGATTCTAGTCTCAGCTCTGCCTCAGCAGAGTTCTGTAACCTTGGGCAAACCAGCCCTTAAGAAGAACTGTTGCACTGACTTGGGTAAGCATTTATAGCCACCTTTTATTTGCTTAGTTTTTTTTGCTAGGCTAGAGTGTGCAGGCTTAACAGAAGTAATATTTAAACTCAGCTTTGCAGAAAGGTAGGGTTTTGTTAGATGGATGAAGATTCAAAAAACAGTATTAAATCATGGAGGCACAGAAAGTTTATACAATGAAAGGGACAAAAGATAAGTTGGTATAGTTGGAAAGTAGGGGTATAAAGTGGAAGATGAGGCTGGAAAAAGAAGTAAGGATGAGATCATAGATTATGTAAGAAGGGGAGCGTTTGAAGGTTTGTACAGAGCTTTCTTTTTAAAAGTATGTACTTGGGGGCGCCTGGGTGGCTCAGATGGTTAAGCGTCTGCCTTCGGCTCAGGTCATGATCCCAGGGTCCTGGGATCGAGTCCCGCATCGGGCTCCCTGCTCCTTGGGAGCCTGCTTCTCCCTCTGCTTCTCTCTCTCTCTGTCTCTCATGAATAAATAAATAAAATCTTTAAAAAAATAAAAAAAAATAAAAGTATGTACTTGGGGCGCCTGGGTGGCTCCGATGGTTAAGCCTCTTCCTTCGGCTCGAGTCATGATCTCAGGGACTTGGGGTCGATCCTGCCATCGGGCTCTCCACTCAGTGGCAAGTCTGCTGCTCCCTCTCCCTCTGTGATCTCTCTCGCTTTCACTCTCTCTCAAATAAATAAATAAAATCTTAAGAAAAAAAAAGTATGTACTTAAAGGGGCTCCTGGGTGGCTCAGTCAGGTTGAGCGACTCTTGATTGGGGTTCAGGTCATGATCTCGGGGTGGTGGGATCGAGCCTCCTATTGGGCTGGGCGCAGATTCCGCTTGAGATTCTCTCCTCCTCCTACCCACCCTTGCCCCTGCGCTCTCGCTCGCTCGCTGTCTCTGAAATAAATAAAATCTGTTAAAAAATACTTAAAAAAATCTTGTTATGGAAAATTTCATAGACAAAAGTAGATAGGATAATAAAATGAACCCCCATGTACTCAGAGCCCATCTTTAACAGTTGTCAACATTCTACTATTGTTTTTACAGAGAATTTAAATTTGTAAGTTTTATATTCATTGTCACATTTGATTAATAGCAAATTTCAGGTTGAGCTCAATTCTATTGTATATAAATATTAGGTAGGAAGATTATATTCATTTTATGTGAAAATTTCTTTGGGTTTTAGTTGAATCAGAAGTGTGACATGGCCACTTTAAAAACACATCAGATGCTATTTTAGGTTGTAATATAGATATTTATATTTCTATATAATCCAAATCCAGGAAGTTAAGTGTTTCTATTCTATTCTGTGTTATCCAACTACTTGAGTATTACGTTCAGTTCTAGGCACCATATTTTCAGGCAAACTAAATCACCTGTGTAGAAGGTTGACAAGAATAGAGAGGAATTTGGAAATTGACATGCCAGCAATGAAGATTTGGGAATGTTAAATTTTTAGAAGACCTGATAACACTTTTCAAATACTGAAGGGTTGTTTTGGAAGAAGTAAACTTGCTCCCTTAAACTGCAGAAGACACAGAAATAATTAGTAAAAGCTCCAAGTGATCAGATTTAAATATTAAAGGGAGAGAATAAGCACAAAGAAGTATAAATTTGGAGTTGGCTTAACACAATCACCCTGCAACTTCTCTTGAGAACTGACATTGCTTATGCTGTTTCTTTTTCATTCTCATTTCCCATTAAATCTTTTTTTAGAAAAACAGGAACTTACTAGGTTATTTTTTACCTCATTAAATTACAACTTGTAGGACACTGAGATCAAGGCCAAATGGCCTATCCTCCTCAGAGCTTAGGATAACAAACAGAAGAGATAGACACTGTGGTCTTGATGTCATTCCTTTCTTTCTTCAGGATTTTATACTACGGTTTTGTCTTTTTCTTGTATTTTCAGTCCTTTTCATTCCAAAGACTCTTAGGTACTACTTATAAATCTGTTTGAGTCTCTCCTGGTCAGAAAGTGAAGAGAGGTTGGGGTGCCTGGGTGGCTCGGTTGTGTCGTATTCTTGATTTCAGCTCAGGTCACGACCTCATGGGTTGCAGGATAGTGCCCCACCTCTGGCTCCTCACTCAGCAGTGTGTCTGCTTGAAGATTGTCTCCCTCTGTCCCCCACCTTCAAATAAGTCTTTAAAAAAAAAAAGAGGTTTTCTTCTCCACCAGATTTCTTCGGTAATTGGAAGGCCTTACCTTTACTTCCTTACCACTCAACGCTTTTCTCAAGTCTGTTTTCTAGTGTGTGCCCATAGCACTTTACAGAAATTATGTGATTGCCTAATACCAAATCCTTCAGTGCCTTTCAGTTGCCCTTCAAATTAAGATTTATTCAGGTTCCTTGGTTTGAAAGTCAAAGTATTTCATACCTTGTGCTGAATTACTCTTCCACTTTTATCTTTCATTACTCCATTCCTTGTATTCCTGTGTTTCAACCAAAGACTAAATGTATCTCCAAATGTATCCTCTATATTTTTGCTTATTGCTGCCCTTTGTCTTTTCCTTCTAATAAACGCCTGCTCAGTTCCAGTGCCACTTCCCTTAGGAAGTTTTTTATGGTTCCCTTTTAACCCATTGTGATCCTTCTGTCCTCTAGGTTCCAATACAGTGCTTTGCCTGTGTCTCCCTCAGGAGGGAGGTGTGTGTTCTTTTTCTCCCTATTTATAAAGTGACTGATTTCTGGGATTGTTTTATTTGTCTTGTTCCCACCATTGTGCCTCATGTTTTACTAGGAACTCAAAAAAATGAATGAGTGAAAAGAATGAGAGGTTTTTCATAGGTCAGGAATTCTCAATCTTTTTTTGGTAAAGATTTTATTTATTTTATTTTTAAAACGATTTTATTGATTTATTTGAGAGAGAGAGCATGAAAGGAGGGAGGGGTAGAGGGAGGAGAAGCAGACACTCCCCGTTGAGCAAGGCGCCTCACATGGGGCTCAATCCTAGGACCCCAGGATCGTGACCTGAGCCGAAAGCATACCCTTAACCAACTGATCCACCCTGGCACTCAGAAAGATTTATTTTTAGTTAATCTCTACACCCAGAGTAGGGCTTGAACTCACAACCTTGAGATCAAGAGTCACACACTCCACTGACTGAGCCAGATAGGCGCCCTGTAAGTCTCAGATATTTTGAGTATGGGACTGCTAAAGATTTGTTGTGTGTCTTGAAATGCTATTCTCCTTGCAGAGGTCAAGCTGTATTAAGAACAGTATAACGAATAGGAATTAAGACTATATTACGTCTATGCAATTAAAAAACATCATAAGTTTATGTGTGTTTTGCCACTGGTAAGTATGCACCATGAATGTTAGGACTTTGTTTTGTCCTGTTTTATCTCCTGGACCTAGAACAGTGCACAAGTCGGTGCTATTGTAACCTAACAAACATTGAGGTAGGTAGAAACTACACCAGGTGAGTTGTTGCACAAAGGAAACTTCATTTGCAGCAAATAAGGAGATCATGGGGAATAACTTCCAAAGCTGTGACTCACTGAGCAAGGGCGAGTGGGTTTCTTTTACTGGGGGCTAGGATGAATATTCAGATAGGGGAGCCTTGTCGTCCTGTGTCGAGGACGGACGTAAGGTCCTTACGGAAACATGCTCATACGTACGTTGTATGTCATGTAAAGCAGGCTCGTGCTCCGTCTTGGGTGGAGATTTTAGTGTTCTATTGAGGTAAAGGTAACCGTTGGTCACTCCGCGGTCCATCTGCGCAGGCGTGAGTCGGGGTTGGGCTCAGACGGGTCTGGGCCGCCTGAGCTGACGGAGCCCCCGTCCGTCTGGGCAAGGGTTACTGCTTGAGGGGTAGTTTCGGTTTCCATCACGGGATGTTAGGCCCCTCGGGTCTTTTGCCTGAGTGAAGAGCTAAGCTGGAAAGAAGAACTTAAGGAAAAATGTGGGACAAAGGTCAGTGGCAACAAGCGGGTGAGAAGTTAAAATTAATGGGTAAGAATTTTCTTGAACTTTATTTCTTTTTGGAAGTTGGTGCAATTTGACAAAAATGTACACTTGAGAGTTGCTGAACAGATAAACTCTGGTGTTAGTTTACAAAGTCTTCATTGGGTATTTAGCATTTGCTGTCTTGTATTCTTATTCCTATTCACTCGTATCAGTTCTCTTACTGAAGCTCTTTTCTTTGAGCTTTAATTCCCTGCACTTTACATCCCACTTAGTAGGTGCTTTCATTCAACAGATACTGAGCCCCTGATGGTTTGGAGAATGAGATCCAGAAGTCTCTTTCTGTTAATATTAAGCGCAGTTAAATTGTTGGCTGATAACTGTTGAATTTGCTGATAAGGGTTTATAGTTTGAAGCCTTTAGAGAACATTGCCTTTTTTTAAATATATACTTTTAAAGGATTTTATTTATTTATTTGAGAGAGAGAGAGCGGCAAAGGGAGAGGGAGAAGCAGGCTCTCTGCTGAGCAGGGAGCCCGATGCAGGGCTCGATCCCAGGACCTTGGGATCATGACCCCAGCCGAAGGCAGACGTTTAACCAGCTGCGCCACCCTGGTGCCCCAAGAATGTCGCCTTTTAATGACTCTTAAAGGCAGAAGAAGATTTACAACTTGAAGTACAGCTGAGGTTGCTATTTTACCAAAGAAGAGCTTGACCAATTTTCCTCTTAAATGCCACATTACCTATCCTGCTTATCCAAACTGTGAGATAAATAGAATGGGATAGGATTTTGGACCTTGAGAATGTCGACTTGATTTCCTGGGATTTCAGAGTCCGGCAATGATATAGTACAAGCTGATGGTTGCGTATACTACTACTTCTGTGTGCTTTCTTTCCTTTTATATGCTAAGTACCTCCAGAGTAGGGATCCTTGTCCCTTCCTCATGTTTCTCTTTGTTCTCCAAATATCCATTAAATGCATGCTAACTGAGCGAAGAGCTTTTTAAATTATATTTTTGCAGGTTTTATTCAGGAACACTGTGCCTGTCACTCAACGTAATTTCAGCTTTCCGGCTAAATGACTTTTGTGCCAGTGATACCGGAGACCTACAGCCATGTTCTTGCAGAGTTTGAGTCTCTGGATCCATTACTTTCAGCCCTGAGGCTGGACTCCAGTCGTCTTAAGGTGAATTCCTTGATCCTTGTAGCTGTTTCATGTTCATATTTGTATGTCCTGTGTGCTCTTTTATATATGCTCCCTGCCCTCTAATTCTTTATGTTTAATGGAATCTTGGGTGTTCTTCCCTGTGCTGGTAATACCTTACATACATACCTTACATACAAGTAGCATGTTTGTAGCTCTTTTTCTAAAGATTTATTTGAGAGAGAGGGAGAGCGTGTGTGCACGTGAGCACAGGCTAGGGGTGAGGCAGAAGGAGAGGGAGAAGCAGACCTCCCCACTGAGCAGGGAGCCCGATGTGGGGCTCGATCCTAGGACCCCAGGACCATGACCTGAGCCGAGGACAGATGCTTAACCAACTGAGCCACCCAGGCACCCCTGTAGCTCTTTCTTGATTTACTTTTTGAGCTGTCATTTGAATTCTTCTTTCCCATCCTTGAAAACCATGATTCTGATTGCTGAATTTTTTTCCCTTCACAATAATCTTACTGTTTTTTTCTCAGAAAATAATGTTATTTGATTGAAAATAAAATAGTATAAACGAGTATACCCTGTTGCATTTTAAGCACCATGAACCACTGCCGTTACACTAAGCTCATTCAAAACAAGGAGTTTGATGTACCCTCCATTTTAGGAAACACAGCAAAAGCTATTAGTTCTGTGGGAAGAAGTATGTGCTCCCCTCAAACCCTGAGTTCTGATAAACTCAGGAATGACATGCTGAAGAACAAAATCTCATAACAAATTCCAAAATAATTTCATTTTTATACTTCTCCCCCAAGTACTTTTGTAGCCTCTGAGCAAAAGAATAAGACATAATAGGCAAAGTAAAACGAACAGCAATCATGAGGGTTGATTTCAGTTCTTAACCGCGCGTTATGGGATGTCCTACCTGTGTAGTATGGCTTAACCAATAAGGGTGTTTATAACCGTGCTGGAAGCTGTTGTTTCTGCATTTAGTGTGGTGGCCCAATGATACCCCTGAGGTACCAAGCTCTCCATCTTTCCTGTTCTACCATCATCCATATGTTGGTTTTTAGTCACAGTTGCAAGATAGGTGTCCTGGCTCCAGTCTTGATGTTTCCATTAGCATCTCAAGCAGGGAAGATGGGGCCACAAGCAAAGGCTCTCTTTTCTTTTTCCCCTCCCGGGTTTATTATTTATTTTTTTATTCTTAAAAAATTTTATTTATTTTATTTTTAAAATTATTTTTATTTATTTATTTTTTAAGTTTTTATTTATTTGACAGAGAGAGACAGAGTGAGAGAGGGGACACAAGTAGGGGGAGTGGGAGAGGGAGAAGCAGGCTTCCTGCCGAGCAGGGAGCCCGATGTGGGACTCGATCCCAGGAGCCTGAAGGCAGATGCTTAACGAGTGAGCCAGCAGGCGCCCTACTTTATTTTTTTTAAATCATGGTAAGTGTACTTTTTTAAGCAGTTTTTTTTTCTTTAAGATTTTATTTATTTGAGAGAGAGAGAGAGAGATAGTGAGAGATAGAGCACTAGCAGGGGAGAGAGAGGGAGAAGCATGCTCCCCGCTGGGGCTCAATCCCAGGACCCTGAGATCATGACCTGAGTGGAATGCAGACTCTTAACCTACTGAGCCACCCAGGTGCCCCATGATAAGTGTACTTTTAATCCCCATCCCCTATTTCCCCCGTTCCCCCACCTACCTCCCCTCTGGTAACCATCAGTTTGTTCTCTAGAGTTAAGATTGTCTGTTTCTCGGGGCACCTGAATAGCTCAGTTGGTTAAGCATCCAATTGTCAGTTTTGGCTCAGGTCATGATCTCAGGGTTGTGGGATCCAGCTCTGCACTGGGCTCCGTGCTGTGGAGCCTGCTTGGGATGCTTTCTCTCCTTTTCCCCCTGACTCTCCCTCCCCCTCTTAAAAAAAAAAAAAAAAAGTCTCTTTCTTCGTTTGTTTCTCTAGCTCTTTTTTTTTCCTTTGCTTGTTTTGTTTCTTAAATTCCACAGTGAGATCATACGGTATTTTATCTTTCTCTGACTTCACTTAGCATTATACACTCTAGCTCCATCCATGTGGGTGCAAATGGCAAGATTTCATTCTTTTTCTATGGCTGAGTAATATTCTGTTGTAGATATATACCACATTTTCTTTATTCATTCATTTGTCGATGGACACTTGAGCTACTTCCATAGTTTGGCTGTTGTAAATAATGCGGCAGTAAATGTAGAGGTGCGTGTATCCCTCTGAATTAGTGTTTTTTTAATTTTAAAAAAATTATTTATTTATTTATTTGAGAGAGGAGAGAGAGAAAGAGAGAATGTGCACAGAGGGAGAAGAAGAAGCAGACTCACCGCTGAGCAGAGAGCCTGATGCGGAGCTCAATCCCAGAACCCCGAGATCATGACCCAAGCCTAAGGTGGATGCTTAACTGACTGAGCCACCCAGGCGCCCCATGTTCTTTGTATTTTTTGTGTAAATACCCAATAGAGCAATTACTGGGTCCTAGAGTAGTTCTGCTTTTAATTTTTTGAGGAATCTCCATACTGTTTTCCACAGTGGCTACACCAGTTTTCATTCCCACAAGCAGTGCAAAAGGGTTCCTTTTCTCCACATCCTTGCCGACACTTGTTTCTTGTGTTTTTGATTTTAGCCATTCTGATAGGTAGGAGGTGATACCTTATTTTAGTTTTGATTTGCATTTCCCTGATGATGAGTGATATTGAACATCTTTTCATGTATCTGTTGGCCATCTGTATGTCCTCTTTGGAAGAATGTTTGTTCATGTCATCTGCCCATTTTTTAATTGGATTATTTTTTGGATATTTTGGCTCTTTGAGTATTGAGTTGTATAAGTTGTCTATGTATTTTGGATACTAACCCGTTATCGGATATGTTGTTTGTAAATATCTTCTCCTATTCAGTAGGTTGTCTTTTAGTTTTGTTGATTGTTTAGAAACTTTTTATTTTGATATAGTCCCACTAGTTTATTTTGGCTTTTATTTCCCTTTTCTCAGGAGACATACCTAGAAAAATGTTGCTGTGGCCAATGTCCGAGATAACTGCCTATGCTCCCTTCTTGGATTTTTATGGTTTCAGGTCTCACATTTAGGTCTTCAATCCATTTTTAGTTTATTTTTGTGTATGGGGTTAGAAAGTGGTCCAGTTTCATTCTTTTGCATGTGGCTGTCCAGTTTTCCCAGCACCATTTGCTGAAGAGACTGTTTTTTCCCATTGTATATTTATTCCTCCTTTGTTGAAGGTAATTGACCTTATACTTGTGGGTTTATTTCTGGGTTTTCTGTTCTGTTCCATTGATCTATGTGTCTATTTTCATGCCAGTACCATACTGTTTTAATTACTACCACTTTGTAACATAACATGAAATCACTACTTGTGATACCTACAGTGTTTCAAGATTGCTTTGGCTCTTCAAGGCCTTTTGTAGGTTTTTTCTTACTTTTTTTTTTTTTTTAAGATTTTATTTATTTATTTGACACAGAGAGAGAGAGAGTGAGAGAGGGAACACAAGCAGGGGGACTGGGAGAGGGAGAAGCAGGCTTCCCGCTAAGCAGGGAGCCTGATGTGGGGCTTGATCCCAGGACTCTGGGATCATGACCTGAGCCGAAGGCAGACGCTTAACGACTGAGCCACCCAGGTGCCCCCTTTTGTAGTTTCATACAAATTTTGGGATTGTTTGTTCTAGTTCTGTGAAAAATGCTGTTGGTATTTTGATACAGATAGTATTAAATCTGTAGATTGTGTTGGGTAGTATAGACATTTCAACAGTATTTGTTCTTCCAACCTGTGAGCATGGAACATCTTTCCTTTTTTTTTTGCATCATCTTGATTTTCTTTCACCAGTGTTTTATAGTTTTCAGAGTACAGGATTTTCATCTCTTTTGGTTACATTTATTCTTCGATACTGTTTTTGGTGCAGTTGTAAATGGGATTTTTTTTTTAATTTCATTTTCTGCTGCTTTATTAATAGTGTATAGGAATGCAACAGATTTCTGTACATTGATTTTGTATCCTGTGACTTTACTGTATTCACTTTATCAGATCTGGTAGTTTTTTGGTGGAGTCCTTAGGGTTTTCTATATATAGTATCATGTTATGTGCAAGTAGTGGGGGTGTTACTTCTTCCTTACTGATTTCAGTGCCTTTTATTTCTTTATGTTGTCTACTATCTGTGGCTAGGACTTCCAGTAGTATGTTGAGTAAAAGTGGTGAGATTGGACATCCTTGTCTTGTTCCTGACCTTAGGGGAACAGGTCCGTTTTACCCCATTGAGTATGATGTTTGTGGATTTTTCATAGAAGGTCTTTATTATGTTGAAGTATGTTCCCTCTGGACCTACTTTGCAGAGGATTTTTATCATGAATGGATTTTGTACCTTGTCAAGTTTTTTCTGCATCTATTGATGGTTTTTATCCTTATTTATGTGATATATCATGTTGATTGTTTGTGAATACTGAACCATCCTTGTATCCTGGGAATAAATCCCACTTTATTGGGTATATGATTTTTTTAATGTATTGTTGGGTTCAGCTTGCTAATATTTTGTTGAGGATATATGCTTTGATATTCATGAGAGAGATTGGCCTGTACTTTTTTTTTTGTGGTGTTTTTATCTGATTTTGATATCAGGGTGGTACTGGCCTCATTCATTGAATGAATTTGGAAGTTTTCCTTCCTCTTGTATGTTTTGGAATAGTTTGAGAAGAATAGGTAGTAAGTCTTATTGATTCATTTATTTTAAGGATTTATGTCTTTGTTTTAGAGAGCAAGTGAGCAGTGTGCACATGCAGGTGGGAGGGGCAGAGGAAGAGGGAGAGAGCGAGAACCACAGGAAGACTCCCCACTGAGTGTGGATCCCGACTGGAGGGCGGTACTTGATCCCACGACCCCAAGATCATGACCTGAGACAAAACCAAGAGTCAGGAATACCTGGCTGGCTCAGTTGGTGAAGTGTCTGCCTTCAACTCAGGTCATGATCCTGGGGTCCTGGGATCAAGTCCCGCATCAGGCTCCCTGCTCAGTGGGGAGCCTGCTTCTCCCTCTGCCTGCCACTCCCCCTGCTCATGCATGCGCACTCTCTTGTGTTCTCTCTCTCTCTCTCTCACAAATAAATAAATAAATAAAAATCTTTAATTGAAACAAAACAACGAAAACAAACCAAGAGTCAGATGCTCAACCAACTACTGAACCATCCAGGCGCCCCAGTAGTAACTCTTCTTTAAATGTTTCATAGAATTCTCCTGTGAAGCCATCTGGCCTTGGACTTTTGTTTGTTGGGAGTTTTTTGATTACTTCAGTTCAATTTCATTGCTGGTACTTGGTCTGTTCAAATTTTCTATTTCCTCCTGCTTGAGTTTTGTGAGATTAAATTTCTAGGAACAGTTTTGGGAGATTATATTTCTAGGAACTTACCCATTTCTTTTAAGTTGTCCAGTTTGTTGGCATATAGGTTTTCATAATATTCTGTTAATTTTATTTCTGTGGTGTTGGTTATTTCTTCTCTTTCATTAGTGATTTTGTTTATTTGGGTCTTCTCTCTGGGTTTTTTTTTTTTTTTAATGAGTCTGGCTACAGACTTTATCAATTTTGTTGATCTTTTCAGAGAACCAGCTCCTGGTTTCACTGATCTGTTGTATTTTTTTTAGTTTCTGTATCGTTTTTTTTCTGCTCTAATCTTTATTATTTCCTTCCTTTTGCTTGGTTTAGGTTTTATCCTCCTTTTTCTATCTCTTTTAGGGGTGAGGTTAGGTTGTTTGAGATTTTTTGGGGTCTTGATTACAATCAAGATTGCTGTCAACTTCGCCCTTAGAACTACTTTTGCTGCATCAAAGATTTTGGACCGTTGTTTTCATTTTCATTTGTTTCCATGTAATTTTTTATTTCTTCTTTGATAATCTTGGTTGGTCCATTCATTGTTTAGTAGCATATCCATGTATTTGTGCTCTTTCCAAATTTTTTATTGTGGTTGATTTCTAGTTTCATAGTGTTGTGGTCAGAAAAGGTGCATGGTAGGACTTTGATTTTGTTTTAATTTATTGAGACTTGTTTTGTGGAGACTGTTCCATGTGCGCTTGATAGAGTGTATATTCTGCTGTTTTAGGGTGGAATGTTCTGAATATGCCTGTTAAACTCATCTGGTACAGCGTTTCATTCAAAGCCACTGTTTTCTTGTTGATTTTCTGTTTGGATGATTTATTCATCGATGTGAATAAGGTGTTCAAGTCCCCTACTATTATTGTATCATTATCCATTGTTTCTCAAAGGCTTTCTTTTCTTTAGACTCTGCCTTTTACCAAGTAAGGCAAACCTTTCTAAGAAACCCTAGCAGGCTTATTATTAGCTGGATGTTAGTCACATAGCTCCCCCTAGCTTCAAGAGAAAATGGGTAATGGGGCACCTGGGTGGCTCAGTCGGTTAAGCATCTGCCTTTGGCTCAGTTCCTGATCTCAGGGTCCTGGGATCAGAGCCCCATGTCAAGCTCCCTGCTCAGTGGGGAGCCTGCTTCTCCCTCTCCCTCTGCCTGTTGCTTCCCCTGCTTGTGCTCTCTCTCTGTCAAATAAAGAAATAAAATCTTTAAAAAGGAGAGAGAAACTGGGTAAGTGAATATTTAGATTTTCCAGCTTCTGTGGTGGAAAGCAAGGTTGAGAGGGTTGGGAGCGTCTGTTCATCAGCCAAGCAACAAATTTTGCCACAGAGTATTATTGGGCCCAGCATGGCCACTGTTTTTTTTCTGGTGGATAAGGAAAGGAATCAGCAAGCTGAGGGTGGTTGGGGGAGACAGAATTGACCTGCATCTGTGTCCCCCACAGTCCTACTTGTTCTAAAAGCTATGGGTAGTTTGTGTGCCAGTTATGTAGACTAGAAATGATTCAAGTGAGTAAATGGTTAAGGCATTGCTTTATCCTCTGGAGACTTACTTGATCTTTCATCCTTATGGTCAACATTGGAATGACCTAGCCAAATGATGCAAAAGATGAAGGGTCTTGATAACTGGATTTTGCTAAGAGAAAATTACTCATTTGTACAGTTGAGCCTATTCAGTCATTTTGAGATTCAATTAAACATTTAAAACCAAAATGTTCTGTATGTTTCACTATACTAGAATGAAAGGGTGAGTGCCATTATGTGGTGGCCAGCTGGGCAGGGAGTAGGGTTGGGGGAGGAGCCTGCTACACAGACCCTTCATATTTGTTTGCAGTAGTTAATTTGGTTATGTGACTATGATCTCTCGCTTGTCTGTTTGAATGTTTTTAGTGCACGAGCATAGCCGTGTCTCGGAAATGGTTGGCTTTGGGCAGTTCCGGAGGGGGACTCAGTCTCATTCAGAAGGAAGGCTGGAAGCACAGGCTTTTTCTTTCACACAGGGTAAGATTAAGGGTAGTCCTGTCATATCATTTGGACTATTTTTTGTAAATTCGAATTTCTCTTATTATGAATAATCATTTGGAGTAAAAGGGGAGTGTAAATCTTGAGATTTAAAAGTAAAAAATTAACATTTTTGAGACGCCTAATATTTTTCCTTTTGTGTTACAGGAAGGTGCAATTTCTCAGGTTGCCTGTTGTTTACATGATGATGATTATGTTGCTGTAGCTACCAGGTGAGAAACTCCTTTAAAATGATCTGATCTTTCCTAAATACATTTTATTTTATTTTTTTGAGATTGAGCCCTCACGCCATCAGGGGGAGGGGAAGAGGAAGAGGGAGAGAAAGAAAGAATCCCAAGCAGGCTCTCTGCTGAGTGTGGAGCCCAATGCCATGCAGGGGCTCCATCTATGACCCTGAGATCATGACCTGAGCCGAAATCAAGAGTCCAAAGACATTTAACTGACTGAGCCACCCAGGTGACCCTCTAAATACAGTTTAAATGGACAAATGTAGTTGTATGTTTGTTAGGGTGGCCAGCCATCCTGGTTTGCCTACGACTGTCTCCAGTTTTATCACTGAAAGTCTCGTGTCCTAAGGAAATCTCTCAGTTTCCTGCAAACCAGGACAGATAGATAGTTAGTCACTATGGTTTATGGAAAATGTCAGTATGTCAGTATGAGGCAGCAATATTTCAGTGGCCTTAAAAGAGAAAGGTAACAGAGATAATTTAGAAAGTCTTAAGTTCTCTTGTACTAGATTGGTGGACTAAAGCAAGGAAATTAGTACCTTGACTTTCTACTTCCTCTTTTTTTTTTTTTTTGAAGAACAGGAGTTTGCATGTATAGTTAATGTAATTGATACTGTGATACAAAGAAATTGCACCTTTTTCGCCATTGCCAAAAATCTGCTTCTGTGACTCATTTTCTTTCAGTCAAGGTCTCGTAGTTGTTTGGGAATTAAATCAGGAGCGTCGTGGGAAGCCAGAACGAATTTATGTGTCTGCAGAGCACAAAGGCCGAAAAGTTACAGCTCTCTGCTGGGACACAGCTATTCTTAGAGTTTTTGTAGGTGACCATATGGGGAAAGTTTCTGTCATCAAACCTAACACTTCTAAACAAACAAAGGTAGGAATCAGTCCAGTTCTTTGTGTATGTGGGTGAGATATAAGATACTGTCGTATATAATTTCAATTGAAGGACACAGTTATATCTATTATATTTCTTGGGGGACTGATCTAGAGCCCAGACTATTAATTTTGAGGAGACTTGTTTGTGTGTAGTACATGTAGTAGCCCGGTTTAGCTTGATACTGTTGCAGGGTATCTTTTGTGAGTTAACTTCAATAATTTGGACGTTGTCTATTACAGTACTCTGTAATTCACCTGTATGGCGCACTTAAGTTAAGCATTAATATTAGAGTATTAGTAAAGTTAAGATGCAGGAGGTGGCTCAGTCGGTTAAGCATCTGCCTTCAGCTCGGGTCATGATCCCAGGATCCTGGGATTGAGTCCCACATCGAGCTCCATGCTCAGCGGGGAGCATGCTTCTCCCTGTGTCTCCCCCTCCCCCTGCTTGTCCGAGTGCTCTTGCTCTCTCTCTCTCTGTCTTGCTGTCTCTGACAAATAAATAAAATCTTTAAAAAAAAGATAAGATGCCTCTTTTTTTTTTTTTTTTGAGAGAGAGAGAATAAATGGGGGTAGGGACAGAGGGAGAGAATCTTTCAGACTCCTCGCTGAGCTCAGAGCCCGATGCAGGGCTTGATCCCAGGACTAGGAGATCACGACCTGAGCTGAAACCAAGAGTGGGAGGCTTAACTGACTGAGCCACCCAGGTGCCCCGATAAGATGCCTCTTTATTAGTTGTGTGAACAAAATGGGAAACATAGAAATGGTATCAGTTGTCCAGGCTCCTATTCTCCTGGTCCCTGTTTAGAAGAAACTCATGAGTCTAGATATATTTTTTCTCAGAATGGATGTAACTTACCAAAAATGAATCTTAAAAGGTACCTCCTGGATTGTGTTCAACTGCCAGGGTCCCAGGCTTCCTGCTACAGTTCTTGGAGTTTAGAAGGGTTAAGTTTCAGGTTATCCTAACAGAATGCTCCTGTCTCTCATTAAGGCAGAGCAGACCAAATTCTTACTGTCCCTCTTCTCCAGAATTGTAGTGGGGAGCTTGGCTTATTTCCACATAGGATCTTTGCAGGAAAGAAGAAAACTAACTACCATTGGCTTAATTATTTTATTTTAATTAACACATCAGAATATTCTTCTGATTTGGCCATGGTAACCCATCAAATTTACCTCTAGATTCCTAACATATTTTTGATCCCAAAAAACATTCGGAACCTTACAGGTAGTATAGCCCTAATTTGTCTTTTTTTTTCCAAAGGGAGCAGTACTGTTTTCTGTGTGACAAAGTTCTGTCACATGTTCCAAAACTTGCTTTATCTTTGTCATTCCAGCTTCTAAGATTAGATAACCAGAAACAGAGCCTTAAGAGTTGTGTTCTACAGTTATGTAATGAAGTATTTCACAGCTTTTTAAATGAGTGAAACTTTGATATCCTAACAGGCAAATTAAATTTTGGCTCATTTAAAATTTTTATTTTGCTATCCAAAATTATTTTCACCTAGAAGGTAAAGAGAAGGAAATTGTACGGGTATGTAAAGATGAGTCTTCTTTCCTTGTCCTGTCTCTTTTAGGCAGCTGCTGCCTTTGTGATGTTTCCTGTTCAGACAGTAACAACAGTTGACTCCTGTGTTGTGCAGTTAGATTATTTGGACGGAAGACTACTTATATCTTCACTTACTCGATCCTTCTTGTGTGACACTGAGAGGTATATTGACCAACCACGAGTCATAGGTTATGCAGAATTCTAGAACTCTCAGAGACTTAGAAGTCATCTAGACCAAACCCCTCCGTTCAGTAATACAGATGCTAATGAGGAACCAGCTGTGTGCAAGCTGATGTTAGAGAATAGGAAAGACGGGAGACTGAGACAGTCCAGTGGGCAACTAAGACAGATGTTCAGTTAACTCCATGAAGTATGGTCAAAGGACCTTGAGGGAAGGCCCGACAAAGGCCTGTTTCAATATGGGGAATCAGGAAGTCTTCCGTGATTGAATTTGTTGTTTAGATTCGTTGTATTTTTTTTTAAATGATTTTATTTATTTATTTGACAGAGAGAGACACAGCAAGAGAGGGAACACAAGCAGGGGGAGTGAGAGAGGGAGAAGCAGGCTTCCCGCGGAGCAGGGAGCCCAATGCGGGGCTCGATCCCAGGACCCTGGGATCTTGACCTGAGCTGAACGCAGATGCTTAACGACAGAGCCACCCAGGCGCCCTAGATTTGTTGTATGTTTAATAGAATGTTACTAATGGGTAAAATTGGGTGAAGAATAATTAAGAGCTTTGTGAAGCTGACAGATATTTTACCAAAATCTCAAGGGTGGAACCAAAGGTTCAGTGAATGGCAAAGGAGTGTGTCTCTGAACAGAGTGGTCTCTGAAACACCAGAACAAAATAGGAAGCAACTTGGAATAAATATTATGTATCACTGTGCTAAAGTTCCTCAGCCATTCTCACTGCAGGGAAATTTTCACTCCTCATTCTTTCTTCCCACTACCATATTCTTCAGGACCAGCCATCCTTTTGAATATTTATTAAGGAAAATTTTGAGCATACATAAAAGAATTGTATATTGAATCCCCATGAAACCACTCGGCAGCTTCAAAAATTTTGATGATGATTTTTGATAGGCTAAATTTGGAGTAAGAAGGGAAGGAAGGGACATTCTAGCAGGAAGGAACAGCCTCTTGGGGAAAAGTGAGAAAGAATTAGGCATATTTTAAAACCTGCCAACCTGGCATAAGTAGGGGAGTTGGGGAAGATCAAGTTGGTAAATTGGCACTATAGAGTGGCAGCCTTAAATGTCACATTAATTAAGTGGGTTCTCAGGTCATTTTAAGAAAGTGTGCATATAGAATATCAGGATTTGAAAATTGATATCCTTAGAATTCTCCAGGCTTGGAAAGTCTGTATGTATTTCCAGGAGTTTATATACATCTCAATTAGAAGGCTGCTATTCTAGAAAGCAGGAGATTATTACAGAAGGTTTGAAGGAATGTATTCAGAGTCAGGGATGGTAGAGGGAAGGTTGAGGAGAAGGTATACTATGTATGTATTTTCTTGGATGGGAAAGGCATGTGGAAAGGAGGCCAGTTATAGCAGGTGGCAGGTGTCTGATATCAGAGAACCGAGCTGGACAGCAGAGAGGCAAGGCTTTGAGATGCACCTGGTCAGTTTACATGGAATTAGTGGAAAGGAGGGTGTCCTTGGTTCTGACTTGTCTCAGACAAGTTAGACTTGTCTGAAGTTAGAATTAGAGAATTGGAGATCATCTAGTGTCACCCTTCCATTCTTGCAGATCAGAAAGCCTAGGCATCCCAAGTGATAGAGCATGCCTGCAAGACTAGAATTTTTCTGTCTCAATTCTGTGCCTCTGCTCTTATCTCACAGTTTCCTCAAAACATCCTTTGACGTTGGACCTATGGCCATAAACTCCACACTTGAGATTTTTAAAGTATTAACTCTACCAAGTTCCTAACTATTTTTGTCTGTAGATTTTCAAGTTTTCCAAGGGACCCAATTTAGAAAGATATATGATAGACTTTTTAAAATAAAGAGCTAAATAAGTAGAGGTTTATTTTTCCTTCTGTGCAATGGAGTTGCTAATCATCATTTTCCCATTCACAGGGATGTGGCTAGAGTTGGTTATGAGAATAACGTAGATTCTGCTGCTAGAATAACATGTTAAAGAAATGCCCACTTCTGTTAACTGGAATTCAGTATGGGGGGGAAATGGATAGTACAATAATTTAAAAAATACATTTATGTTTAAAATTCTTTGTTTCAACCTATATTCCCTCCCAACAAACAGCATTTTTTTTTTTTTTAAGTAGGCTATACACCCAGCATGGAGCCCAATGTGGGGCTTAAACTCATGACCCTGAGATCAAGACCTGAACTCTGAGATCAAGAGTCGGATGCTTAACTGACTGAGCCATCCAGGCGCCCCAGCATTTTTTTTGGAAAGGGGGCTCTTAGTAACTAACTGAAGGGATAGATACGAATTTTCTTCTGGCAGCCACTGGCTACTTTCTGTTAGTATTGTTGATGAGCAAGGTGGATCCCAGGAAGGAATAGAAAAAATAGAAACAAAGAACTATGGTATAGGAGAGAGAACATTGACTGACAGAGCCTGACCATATGATTGCAAATTCTATCTCTGCCGCTTTTTAAGCTGTGCTAAATGTTGGTTTCCCCATCCAAAAGGTAGAGATAGTTTTAAGGATTAACTAAGATAACGTATATGAAATACTTAGCCTTGTGCCTGTTACATATTTGAAAATGTAGAAAGCAAGGTTAATGAGCATACGAGTAAGAATGAGTTTCCTATATTTGTTCACTCAGCAAACATTTATTGTACTCTTCTGGACCCTTAGCACTGTATTAAGCATCATAGAGGATATAAGGTAGTCAAGAAATAATTTCCCAAATAAGGAACATAAGTAATAAATCCATAACTTCTTAGATTGCTCTGTATGCATTTTGTGGCACTTCACATCCATGTTCTCAGGGTATGTACTGTTCTTACAGTTCTTCATATACTAAAGCTGAGGTTACATTTTACTCATGAAACAAGTAAGTACAGGGATATTTATTAAATTATATTTAAGGTCACCTCGTAAATTCATACCAGAGAGCATATGAGATCATTCTCTACTAGAAGAGTTTGGGTATATGGAGCACTGCAATGTCTGGTTAGTGCTTTCTGTAGGCCAGATGCTGTGCCTGGGCATTAAAGTAAAGAAGAGCAAAAAATGGCCTTTGTATTAAGGTGGTAATCTATTGTTCTAATAGACACAGTTGCCCTGTATAATGTGGTGAGTGCCCTGGGAAGCATGTAATTCAGCTTATGGGCATCAAAGAAGTCTCTTAGTGGAAGAATGATGAAATCCTAAGAATAAGGAAAGCAGGTTTTAGGATGAGACACCTTCACGTTGTCACCTTCCATGTTCCCAGGCAGTGTACTAAGCTCTTCTGCCAGGGAACAGAATGTTCAAAGTTGCAGAGTTTCAGAAGGACTCAGCATTTGGAGGAAAGAGTGAGGAATTTACTGGGTGTTTGTAGTATGGGAATGGCTGGAAGACAGGGTTGGAGAGGTAGCTTAGTAGCTTCCATGGAGTGTTCACCTTTTACAAGGCGATTTGGGATGGATTTTTTAAATAATTTGTCAGTAGGATTTAAGGATGTATGAAGTGGTTTGCTAGCACTCATTTTGTAGATTTGAAAGGGGCCTTTTATTAATTATGAGCCCCTATTCTGTGGATAATAAACTGAGTACTGATGTGAAGTGGTTTGCTTCCTGTTACAGAAATAGTTAATGGCAAATCACAGCTAGAGCCCTGTTTTGACCTTTCCAAGCTGCTGTTCTTTCCAGAGAGGACATTATGGGAGTGGTTATTATGGCCATGCTGCTTTGTAGTGCCATTGTTTTTGACTTTTTTTTTTTTTATAAGTAAACATGCTTTCTCTTCTTTTTTGGGGATTAGAGAAAAATTTTGGAGAATCGGAAGCAAGGAAAGAGATGGAGAATACGGAGCTTGTTTCTTCCCTGGAAGATGTTCCTCAGGCCAGCAACCCCTAATATATTGTGCTCGCCCTGGCTCCAGGATGTGGGAAGTGAACTTTGATGGGGAAGTTATAAGTACACATCAGTTTAAGAAACTCCTCTCGTCACCACCTCTCCCTGTGATTACTCTAAGGTAATGATTTATATGGCTGGTAGGGACAATTTGAGGAATTTAATGCAGGAGTTGGGTTGAAATCTCTAATATTCTAGATTGCCTTCTAAGAGTGAAGTAGAATTTTTATTGAAGATTTAGAGAAACCAAAAAGTCTTTAACCAGTTATCTTTGGTATGATTAAAGTAGATTGAACAAAGGCAGATGAGTTAAATGCAGCAAAACTTTTCCTATGTCGGGAACAGCATACTTTGATGTTGTGATTCAATTATTAACAGACTGTTTTCTTCCTAGATCAGACCCTCAGTATGATTATACAGTTGGATCCTCCCAATCTTTGTCTTTCCCCAGACTCTTGCATGTTAGGTAAGTTTCTCCTTTTGATCTTTCAGGAAAAAACAAAACCAAACCAAACCACTTTTTCTCTTTGCTTCTTGTTCACAGGCAGTTAGCTTTTTTATTTTTTAAGATTTTATTTATTTGAGAGAGTGAGAGAGAGAGCACAAGTCAGGGGTGAGGCAGGGGAGAAGCAGAGTCCCCGCTGAGCAGGGACTCTGATGCGGGACTCAGTCCCCAGGACCCTGGGATCATGACCTGAGCCAAAACCAGTTGCTTAACTGACTGAGCCACCTGGGTGCCCTGGCAGTTACCTTTGTTTTTGTTTTTTAAAGATTTTATTTATTTATTTGACAGAGAGACACAGCCAGAGAGGGAACGCGAGCAAGGGGAGTGGGAGAGGGAGAAGCAGGCTTCCCATGGAGCAGGGAGCCTGATGTGGGGCTCGATCCCAGGTCCCTGGGATCATGACCTGAGCCGAAGGTAGACGTGTAATGACTGAGCTACCCAGGCACACCCCCGGCAGTTAGCTTTTAAAAGGTTTTTGTACTAAACTGTTTTTGGAAAGATAGGAGATCCCTATGTTACATGAAGTGTTCTAAGAGGAATAAAAAGATCATAGAAATATGCTGCTTTTTTTGGTTTCAAATTGACCTCAACCAGTTAGACAATCTGTAATTGTCAGGGACATTCTGATAATTAGAGCTAAGAACTGTCGGTACTGTTTCTTTCATAATCTCCCCTACCTGGTGGGAGGTTACAGTGAAAGCAAGTCTCAGACTGAAGTCAGCCACACACATATGTATGTCAGAAACCTAATTGTAGAACTTTTCCTTGTAAGTTTGGTAAGCTTTCAACTCTGTGTCCTTTAGGTGCTCTGACAAGTACCTTGCATGAAAGATCTGCTTGAGGCACATATTCTAACCATATTCTAACATTTTTTTAGACGGGGAGAGCACAGAGGGCGAGTGAGAGGGAGAAGCAGACTTCCTGCTGAGCAGAGAGCCAGATGTGGGGCTCGATCCCAGGACCTTGAGATCATGACTTGAGCTGAAGGCAGATGCTTAACTGACTGAGCCACCCAGGCGCCCCATATTCAGCCATATTCTAACATCAGGGTTTGGCTAGCCTTCCAGGTGGATTAGGTGCAAAAGTCCACTATTAAGTGGCAGCACAGAGTGCCACTAAAGGCTGGGTTTGCCGATTCTTACATCTTGTTCTACATGTGTGGTAGTGCCAGTGTATGATTTCCAGCCAATCTGCATATCTTGAACTCATTTCATCAATGGATATTATTTCTAATATCCCTTAGACTAATGTATAAGATCTCTAAAGCAGATTCAGAGAATGTTATTTTAGAGGTTGTTTTAGGATAGTCTGATTGGGTTCTTTCATCAAAGGCTAACTGCTCTTAGAATGTGATTAAAAAAAAAACAACTATTGAAATGTTAACTAATTGCCCCTAATGTATGTATATGTTACACTGCCTACACTGACATATTTAAAATTAAATTGTAGACAATTTAACATATTCTTTTTTTTTTTAAGATTTTATTTATTTATCTGACAGCGAGAGAGGGAACACAAGCAGGGGGAGTGGGAGAGGGAGAAGCAGGCTTCCCGCTGAGCAGGGAGCCCGATGTGGGGCTCGATCCCAGGACCCTGGGATCATGACCTGAGCCGAAGGCAGACGCTTAACAACTGAGCCACCCAGGCGTCCCCAATTTAACATATTCCTAATTCACTCTGAAAATGAGAAAAAATGAGTATTCATAATTAGATAAAGCATATTAAAAACTCTTGCTTTATGGCACTTAGTATGATTTATAGTTACATATTCATACAACATTTATGTCTGTCTTACTCTTAGACAGTTGCATAAGGGCTTTGTGTCTGTTTTGTTCCTTACATTATTCTCAGCACTTAGCATAGTGTTTGGCACGTGATAGACACTTGCTGACTGTGGTTTGATTTGCAAGGAAGCCCTTTACAAGAGTACGTTTTCTAATGGCAAGGCCACAGTTGGCTTGGTTCTCCTGGTAGAGTTATATCTTTGAGTTAAGCTATTTAAAGCTCCTGTTACAGTTTCTGCCATAGCATACAAAGCTCTTAATGATCTGGCTCTGCCTACTCCGCAGCTTAGGTAATAACGCCAATTTGAAGCCTGCGCTGACTCCTCCAGCAGGATTAGATTAGACACTTACTCCCAGGCACTATTGTCACATCTTGTTCATTCCTCTGTCACCACCCCTCTTTCACTGTACCATGAATATCCAAGCCAGCACCATATTGTCAACTCCTTTGCTATGGGCTCTGTCTTAGGCACACAGAAAGCTCTCAAGTAACAGATCAGTTAAACAATTCAATAAAGATTTTTTTTTTAAACATGAGTAGGAAGGTTTTTTGTTTACTTTTTTCCCCACCTATTTGCTTGTGTCCAATGGTAACCTTTACTCTTACACCCACAAGTCCCAAAGGAAGCAAATATACTGTTTTCTTTTGGGCAGACAGTATCGCTTTCCCTTCCTTGACTTTTATTATTTAAGATTTTATTTATTTGACAGAGAGAGAGCGAGAGCAGGAACACAAGCAGGGGGAGTGGGAGAGAGAGAAGCAGGCTTCCCGCTGAGCAGGGAGCCCGACTCGGGACTCAATCCCAGGACCCTGGGATCATGACCTGAGCCGAAGGCAGACACTTAACGACTGAGCCACCCAGGTGCCCCTCCTTTCCTTGACTTTTAAAGCGGTGCTCTTAGGCTGTGTCTTAGTCTGTTTATTATCAATGAAAGTACAAGGGGATGAGAGATGTATAAATTACAAAGTATGAGCTCTTACAGAAGCCCCCCTCCTAAGATTTCCTAAGGAATCTTTCCAAGCTGAGTATTAAGTTTAGTGTCAAAATCTTTTATCTCTACTCAGGGATCCTCTGGCTTATTTTTTTCTTCTTTGGCTCCTGAACGTAGCCTTCCAGTTTTTCTTCCTTTGGATTAGCATTCTGACCGTTTCTTCTATCTTTGTGTCAAAGATTATTTTCTCATAGGGACAGTGACTTTGTCTTACATTGGCAAAATGTTTAATATTTATGTGAGGACCTAGTTCCTTTTAAATATCACTCCTAGTGTTTCATACCCACATAGTACTATTTTTAGTACTCTTGGGGGTATAAATAAAAAAATGGTCCCTGTTCTTTTTTTTTTTTTAATTTTTTTTGTTTATTAGAGAGTGTGTGCATGCGTGCACATGTTGGGAGGAGGGGCAGAGGGAGAGGGAGAGAGAAGCTCAAGTAGAGCCCCAGCTGGGCATGGAGACTGACACAGGAGTCGATCTCATGACCCTGAGATCACTACCTGAGCCAAAATGCAAGAGTCAAATGCTTAACCAGCTAAGCCACACAGGTGCCCCAGTGTCGTTCTTGAGATTATAATTTGTTGGAGAGATGTGGTGTTTCTACAAAAAACTTAACAATAATAAAAAATAAGGGTTGCAACAGTGCAGTACGTGACTAAGTACCATATGAATGGGGAACAGGGTTGACAGGAAATAGGGTGAGTGCAGGAGGAAGAGCAGTTGCTGTGGGCTCTTGGAGGATTCTTGGAGGATTCCAGAGGGGAGTAACACTTCTGTGATCCTTGGGAGGTGGCTAGAGTGAGAGCATTATAAGCTGGGATGCTGACTGAGGGAAAGAAGCAGAGATGACCCATTGGTATATGAGAAATAGTAGCAGCCTTGAGAGAGTATATGAGTAAATATAAGCAAAGGAGTATGGAAAGAGAGGAGCAGAGATGGAGAGTACCAGAGGACTGGAAAAGGTGGCCCAGGAACGTGCAGTGTCCTGGAGTCCGGGGAGGTGAGATTCAGGCAGGAAGGAACAATCAGGAGGGTTGGCCCCTGCTTGAGCATCAAGAAGAAAGTAAATAAGGAAGGGTTATTTGGTTTGGCACTTAAGAAATCTATGACTTTATGAAAATGTCAGGGTTCTGGGTAATAGTTGGTGGGTGGGTCAGTGAGGGTAAATGAGGGAAGAAGTAGATTCTGTGAGGTGTAGAGTAAACTTTAGTCCATGTTTTGGAGCCAGACTTTCCTTGGGTTTATTATTTTATCTGAGTTTCAGGGGTTTTTGTTTTTGTTTTTATAAAATAGGGAAAAGCACATCTATCTTGATGAGTTGCCACAAAGTTAGGTAATATAGAAAGAACCTTTGATAAAGCTCCTGGCAGATAGTTGACCAGGAGTTTTCAGCCTTTTATTGCCTGCACACAACTAAGGGCATCAAAATACTACCATCCCTAAGTGCGGCTCACTAGAGCAGTGATTTGTGGTGAGGTGCGTAGTCATTTTAAATGTGCCCTCTTCATACTAGTGATGGGAAGTTTAGGTGCTTTAACAAACATTAGATAAAGTACCAGCCTTTTCTTTTTTTAGAAGGCTTTTAGTGTATGTATCTAAAGTTTTCCCAATTTAGTACCATATTATGCTATTTTTTAAGGGGCTCTTGTTACAGACATGAAAGAGGTGTTAGGACTTGATTAACTGGATCACTGTTGTATTTTCTTTGTACAGTCTCAATTTAATAGCTGACGTGAGGGTCTGAATTCAGGGAATTAGATCATAAACTTCTGTATCCATGCAAACTAGGATTCTCTTAACTTCTTCCCTTTTCTTTGGTAGTGAGCACTGTGTACTGACTTGGACAGAAAGAGGAATTTATATTTTCATTCCTCACAATGTTCAAGTTCTTCTCTGGAGTGAAGTCAAAGGTAATTATATTTTTCTTTATGTAATTTTATTTTATTTTTAAGGATTTTATTTACTTATTTGAGAGAGAGAGCATGAGCAGGGAGAGAAGGCTGGGATCATGACCTGAGCCAAAGGCAGATGCTTAACCGACTGAGCCACCCAGGTGTCCCCTTCCTTGTAATTTTTAATCTCATGCTTGTGAAAGATTCAATTATCATAGGAGAATTCTTTTGCGGTGTGAAAAGTAGAAAAATAGACTGAGGTGGCGTTTCTTTTAAAGATTAATGTCGGGGCGCCTGGGTGGCTCAGTTAAGCATCTACCTCCAGCTCAGGTCATGATACCAGAGTCCTGGGAGTGAGCCCCACATCGGGCTCCCTGCATAGCGGGGGTCTGCTTCTCCCTCTACCCCTCACCCTGCTCGTGCACTCTCTCTCTCTCACTTGCTGTCTCTCTCAAATAAATAAAAATCTTAAAAAAAATAAAGATTAACGTCCTAGATGTTTCCCATTGTAATGTATTTCCCAAGCATACGCTTGTGAATTTGTGTTCAGTTATTCAGTTTTTCATGGATAATTTTATTTTTTATTTATTTTTTAGGTAGGCTCCATGCACAGAACCCAAGATGGGGCTTGAACTCAGAACCCTGAGATCAAGACCTGGGCTGAAGAGTCAGTTGCTTAAGCGACTGTGCCTCCCCATGGTGCCCCTTCATGGATAATTTTAAATACAATTTTCACTTATTCTTAAATATTAGTAACTACTGCTAAAGATTGAATGGGTTAATTTTTTCCTTCTATTTACCCTGAATCTTTATCCCCATTAGAAGTCTTGCTTTAGCTTCCGTTTTGTGACTTAATAGTTTGAGGTTCAAGAAGACCTTGCGGGGGTGCACCTGGGTGGCTCAGACGGTTCAACGTCTGCCTTCTGCTCGGGTCCTGATCCCAGAGTCCTGGGATCGAGCCCTGCATCGGGCTCCCCGCTCAGCGGGGAGTCTGCTTCTCCCTCTCCCTCTGCCTGCGGCTCCCCCTGCTTGTGCTCTCTCTCTGTCAAATAAAAAAATGAATAAAATCTTAAAAAAAAAAAGTCCATGTGGGAACAGCATTTTACATGACTGAGGCAGAGAAAATCGGTTTTTTTTTTCGTTTAAACCAAAAATGAAAGAAATCTTGCATCATTAGCATTGCTAACTCAGAGAATATATCTTATCCTTTTGGGTCATTTTCTACATTGTAGAAATGTAAGAAAGAGGAACCATTACTTATTGATCTGATTAATACTGATTTCTTGTGGATTAAGTTGCTAAAGTTGTCCCTCGAAAACAAGTTTGTTTTTTAAAAATTGACATATACAGTGTATGAGTTTAAAGTATACAAAGTATTGATTTGATAGTTATATAGTTAACCCTTGAACAATGTGGGGACTTAGGGCCATAGACCCCTGTGCAGTCAAAAACCTGCATGTAACTTTTGACTCCCCCAAAACTTTACTACTAATAGCCTGCTGTTGACCTTGCTATTAACATCCTTTGTATGTTATATGTATTATTTGCTGTATTCTTACAATAAAGTAAGCTAGAGAACATTATTAAGAAAATCACAGGAAAGAGAAAATACATTTAGTACACCGTATTAATTGAAAAAAATTTGCATATCCATGGACCCATGCCATTCAAACCCAGGTTGTTCAAGGGTCAGCTATATATTGCAATATGATTACTGTCTTTTGTGATGAGAACTTTTAAGATCTAGTCTCTTAGCAGCTTTGCGTTATATGATACGGTATTAACTGTAATCACGATGCTGTGCATTAGACCTCTAGCTTATTTGTCTTCTAATTGCAAGTGTGTACCCCTTGACCAATATCCCCCACCCCTCTAGTCCCTGGTTTCCACCATTCTACTCTGCTTCTGCTTGTTTGGCTTTTTTAGATTGCACCTATAAGTGAGATCAAAAACTAGGCTTTTAAGTTCTTTCATGATGTTCTGCCAAGATAGGTATTTTCTCATGAACTCTCAATTTACATACTGTGTTAAAATCCATTCATTGACATCAGATTGTAACTCTCAGAAATGTTGTCATCTCATCTCTAATGTAGAGTGCTCTTTTAAAGCCCCAATTTCTTTTCACAGAAAGTGGCATTTTATTTTACTATTACTATTTTTAATTCCAGTATAGTTAACATACAGTGTAATATTAGTTTCAGATGTACAGTATAGTGATTCAACAATTTTATACATCACCATGTGCTCACCACGACAAGTGCACTCAATCCCCATCACCTATTTCACCCATTCCCCCACCAGCCTCCCCTCTGGTGATCATCAGTTTGTTCTCTGTAATTAAGAGTCTCTTTCTTGGTTTGTCTCTTTCTCTCTTTTTCCTTTGCTCATTTGTTTTGTTTAGAAAGTAGCATTTTTTTAAAAATTTATTTGAGAACGAGAGAGCAAGAGAGAGAGAGCACAAGCAGGGTGAAGGGCAGACGGAGAAGTAGGCTCCCTGCTGAGCAGGGAGCCTGACGTCGGGCTTGATCTTGGGACTCTGGGATCATGACCTGAGCTGAAGGCAGACACTTAACCAACTGAGCCACCCAGGTGCCCCAGAAAGTAGCATTTTAAACATAGAATTTTAGATAAGAGAGATGTGGTTTTGTCTCTCTTTTATTTTTGATCTTTTTAGAAGTGTCTAAAATATGATTTCTTCATTGAATTGCAGGTATAATAGAGATGAAATTCAGGCAAGCCAAACTCAATATAAAAAGTGAATTTATTAGAATAATTTCAGTCCTTACCAACATGGAAAAGGAGTATTTGGTTAACCTTCTCTGTGTTCACCCCTGTGGGTTTTGTAGATATTCAGGATGTGGCTGTCTGCAAGAATGAGCTGTTCTGTTTGCACCTAAACGGGAAAGTCTCACATCTTTCTCTGTTGTCTGTGGAACGCTGTGTGGAACGCCTGCTGAGGAGAGGCCTGTGGAACCTGGCTGCTCGCACTTGCTGTCTTTTCCAAAACTCTCTTATTGCCAGCAGAGTGAGTCAGAGAGCTTACATGTTCACCTGGGTTGTTAGAATTACCCTAGCTGGTGGAAGTGTGCTATAAAGTTTATTGTCTTTATTAGCCTTGTCTGTATGACCTACAGGTAAAGCAGCAATAAATCCCTAAAGGAGGCATGACAGACAAATCTAGGAGTGGGTGGAGGGTAAGAAAAAGGGTATACTTCCCATTTAAAAAATTTTTTTACATTTTCTGAGAAACTTACTTGAATTTCAGGCCTTGTTTTAAGGGGGATGATTGTGTATACGGTAACTCTTAATTCCTAAAATCATTCTCATTAAGTCCTTCACTAGCTTATTAAACCTCTTTAAAGCACCTTTGAGGTTTTATCTTCTCTGTTAAACCTCTTTCAGTATATTGGCCACTGAGTGCTCGCTTCGGCAGCACATAAACTAAAAATTCAGTATATTGGCCACTGAATTTAGATTTAGTTATAAATAGTAAGCTATTCTATTTGGTTTCCACTTAATCCTTTCATTAGGGAAGAAAATCTTTGACTGTGGATAAATTGGAGCATTTGAAGTCTCAGCTGGACGTCACAACCTATAATAATCTAATTTCTCAACTGGAAGAATTGATCTTAAAATTTGAACCTTTGGATTCAGCTTGCAGCAGTAGAAGAAGCTCCATTTCGTCACATGTAGGTATTTTTACTTTTTAAAAGGTTTATCTGCACAGTACGGTTTTTCTTCCTTAGGTTGTACTCAAATATCTCTTAAGATCCCAAAGCTTACCTTTCTCTCCATGTAGTAGATTTGGGGTGGGGGGAGAGTTGCCAAGAGGAGGCTTTCTTTCAGCTGTTGGGCAGCCCTTATGAAGCCTCCATTTACGTGTATCTTGGAGCCACATTTTGTCTCATTGTTTATTATATTCTGTTTCCACATGTACCTCATATAGCCAGCAGCTCAAGTTAAGTTGCTCCTAATACGTGATTTCGGATGCTTCATGCTAATTAGAGTCATAGTGCAGCTCAGGATTGTCTCTTTGCAGCCCCGTTCTCACTGCCAGGATTCATGGAGGCAAGCTAGGGGAAGACGGTAGCGGGCTGTCATCAGTCCGTGAGTTCAGTGAGCCAGCTGCCAGGGACCTAAACCTTGTTAAACCATAATTGTTGCTATTGACTTGCTACTTACTCGTGTTGGTTGTTCTCTTAAAAAAATTTTTTTTTGTGTTATAAAGGGAAGTTTCACTTCGATTTTTGGGGGATCTTTTTTATTTTTAGGAAAGTTTCAGCATCTTGGACTCTGGTATTTATCGGATCATTAGCAGTAGAAGAAGCAGTCAGTCAGATGAAGACTCTTGTTCCCTTCATAGTCAGACCCTCTCAGAAGATGAGAGACTCAAAGAATTCACCTCACCTCAAGAAGAGGACCAACCAGATCAGTGTTGGAGCTCACACGGAAATGAAGGTGATGGTGGTGTGCTTTGTTGGTTGCTGATAGGAAGCAGTTATTTTCTGTGACTTCTATTTGCCAGGATTAACTTATGCATTAAGTTTTTTGTGTGGTGGTAATAATCTTTATTATGTTGATAGACTTTCCACTCAGACCTGTAGATCTGCTTGCCACTGAAAGAATGGGTTTATGTTTAGTTGTGTTTTTCACCCTCCTGTTCAGGCTAACATTGATACAGTCCCTAATTATGATCATGCATCAAAGTGCTGGAAAAGTTAAGAAAAGAGGTCATTAACCAGTGAAGTAGAACAATTTTATCTTGACTAACCAAATTATTTTCCATCAGGATTGAAAAATTACTACAGTTTTGGGGGCCATTGCCTTCACTTTTCGATGTTCGAGTATTCCTGTGATGAACTGTTGAGAAGAGATTAATAGAGACTCTAAACCTTCTTTTTGACTTATGGGGATTCAGGGTTAGTAGGAAAATGAAGGTACCTGCCTAAGTGTTTTATATGTGGACCATCCCATGCATCTTGTAAACCTGTGTTCTGCTCATTTGTATCTGGGTCAGTTGTGATTTTGGTATGGAACCCTTCATTTCCTCTGGTTTATTCATTTCAGAATTTTTTTTAAAGGTTAAAAAAACCTTGTGCGATTAAATTTTCTTTTTCCCTCGATTCCATTCATTAGACAGTGTTTCTCATGCTCCTGTGACATTTGAGACAGATAAGAACGAAACTTTTCTCCCCTTCGGCATCCCGCTATCATTTCGTTCTCCATCTCCTCTTGTGTCTCTTCAGGCTGTCAAGGAAAGGTAAGTTAGTCTTGTCACTGAATCCCATTTGTTTCACTTCAGTTGTCACATTAAGTACTTTTGTCCTGAGAATGGAAAGACATTTATTTAGTTAATTTATTTTTAAAAAGATATTTATCTGAGACAGAATGCATGCGAGTGGGGGGGGGAGGGGCAGAGGGAGAGGGAGAAGCTGACTCCCCGCTGAGCAGGGAGCCTGATGCTGCTGAGCAGGGAGCCTGATGCCAATGCGACATGGAGCTTGATCCCAGGACCCCAGTATCATGACCCAAGCCAAAGGCTGATGCTTAACTGACTGAGCCACCAGGTGCCCTTGGAAAGATATTTTAAATGAGAAAAAATGAAAGCCTCTAGGTTATTTCTCATATAACCTGTTACCTGAGGCTATTAACTTCTCATTTCCATCTTGGGCAATTTAGCTTCCCTCTTTGAGCAGTTGGATATTTGAATTGTTTTAAAATGTGCCCTCCACCCCAGACAGAGCAAAAGTTTGAAAAATCTGTTTTTCCCTCATCCCTGATAGGAACAGTTTCTATATATCATTAGTCTTTTCTTGATCCTTTCTCAGTTTGGGCTCAGAATTGGAGACTCTTCAGAAGTCTTTCTAACTACTCCATGGGCCTAGAATTGGCGTTCGAGTTTGAGAGAAAAGATTTTGTAAAGCTACTTAACTGCTTATCTGAGTCTTTTATGGGTTTTTGTTTTGTTTGTTTTTTAATTTTAATTCCAGTATAGTTAACATACAGTGTTACATTAGTTTCAGATGTACAATACAGTGATTCAATTACCAGATGCAGTTTTGCTTGTAAAGGAATATATATTGTTACTAGTTAGCCACTGAGTTTCATGGAGAAATTCTGCTATTTCTCTGGCCAAGATGGGGCAGGTGATCACATGGCCTCCTTTGCCTAAGTTGACAGAAACATTGTAGACATATCTGGAGTTAAAGACTTTCTTTAGTACTGAATCAAAGCAGTTTAGTAAATGAAGTGAATCCTTATTATACTGTAAATTTTACATGGGCCTTATATGAAATACATAGTTGATTAGGGAAGTTGCTATAAGCATAGTCTTTCTATTCAGTCCGAGTTGCCTTTCTAGGACTAACAGGAACATAGAGAACTCAGGTACTGAATTTTTCATTCTTGGGAGTAATGAGGGTTTTTTTGGTATTTGACTTCCAGTGTTTCTAGCTTTGTGCGTAAAACTACTGAGAAGATTGGCACCCTTCATACAAGCCCTGATCTGAAAATAAGACCAGAACCCAGAGGTGATGAGCAGTTCTGTGAAGACGAGATGAGTCCAGGCACCTGCCCAAAGGAACAAGACACTGAGTAAGCTCTTGCATATAAATCTGGGTAAATGCTAGAGGACTCAGCTGGCATTTTGAAGAAAGCCCTAGACTCTGTGCTATTGGAGAAGGCACATCTATGACCCTGTTCATTGTAGATTGTGTAGCTCATAAAAAATGTGAATACCATAAAGTAAGTTTTGGAAAATGACATCTATCCATAGCAGATCTTTTGAGAGAGAGTTTTAGTTGAGCACCTTTTTCATCCTTGCATAGCTTCCCTCTCCTCCAAATCTCTTCAAACTTCTGGGCTGTTAGAGAAGAGTATTAGATAAGAGTAGGATGACCAGTGGTCGAGGCCCTGTCCTTGCTGTGCTTCTGACTAGCATGTGGCCTTGGGTAAGTCACTAATGCTCTCTGGCCTGTGAAATGAGAGCATTGGCACTGAGGTCTTGCCAGGTACCTTCTTAACGATATGCTGGTGCCATCGTCCTCGCGTAGTGGAGTGGTGGCAGAGCCCTTGGTCTGGCATAGTGTGAAGTGTCTGCCCACCTGGTCTCTGCCCTAACTCACAGTTCAGGGGATCTGAGCATTAGAAGCATGCAAGCTCAGCACTAGGGACTGAGTGCCCCACAGGCCCAGTGTATGTGGACAGTCAGATGAAATAGAATAGTTTCGTGAATCCATGTATTTATAGGACCAAAAAAAAAAAAAAAAGTACAGGTATTGCTGTGGCATTGAAGGCAGCCCTCAGTCTGACCTTAGCCCCCCTTTCCAGCCTCATTTCCAGCCACATCCTTCCAAGCGCTCTTAAGTGGGTACACTTCACTACCTTTCTTTATGTTGTTTCTTTCACCTGCACACTGTTCCCCCCACCCATCCCCCCTTTTTTCCTAACACATGTACCGCCTCCAGGGGAAGGCATCCCTTGATTGCCTCATCAGAATAATTACTTTTTTTTTTTTTTTAAGATTTTATTTATTTTTTGACAGAGGGAGACAGTGAAAGAGGGAACACAAGCAGGGGGAGTGGGAGAGGGGGAAGCAGGCTTTCCACGGAGCAGGGAGCTCCCAGGACCCTGAGATCATGACCTGAGCCGAAGGCAGACACTTAATGACTGAGCCACCCAGGTGCCCCAGAATAATTACTCCTTGTCCTGTGCTTACATAGCACAATGCTTGTGTTGCTCTTTAGCATTTGTTTTATTCTCATTTATGTTATAGTTAGTTGTTTGCATACCTTTCTTTCTCACTTGAGTTTACTCATCTTGAGGCTGTGGACCATTTTTTGTACTCCTCTGTTTGTGTCATGTAATATTAAGTACAATACTTGCCACTTAGAAACAGCGTCTAAGGATGCTGTAATCCCCTTTAACTCTTTTCACACTTTCTAGGGGCAAAAAAGAAGTAATTAGTCAACCTCCAGAAGAAGACAAGCTCCAAGAGCTCAAAATAGCAACAGCAGAAGCAATGTGAGTATTTATGAATGAGAGAGTTTTATAGTGAATGGGAATGACTTTGAGGTCATCAGTAGTGGTCCTGAGACTGTGGGGGCAGAGGTAGTCTCATTTGTAATTGAAATTCAGCAGTTAGTATTAAAGTTAACACTCTTTGTATTTTCATCTTGCTGAGATAATTGTTGAAGAGTTTAAAAGTAACATTTATTTCCAAGAAGTATGTTTTATCCAGTAGGTTTGTTTAGCATGAAATAATTTGTTTTAAAAAAACACATGGAGCATAAATTGCATTGTCTGTTTTGTGTAGGACCAAGCTACAGGACCCGCTGGTTTTGTTTGAACCCACATCTCTGAGGATGGTCTTACAGGAGTGGCTTTCACAGTTAGAAAAAACGTTTGCTGTGAAGGACTTTTCAGGTATTTCAGATACTGGCAACTCATCCACGACATCAAACCAGGATGTGCTATTGTTTGACCAGTCAAAAAAAGAAATACTAGATGAAGATAATGAAAAAGAAAAAAGAGAGTCTTTAGGCAATGAAGGACCTGTTGATCCAACAGCATGTGAATCTACAAATAGTCTGAGGGAGCCCCTGGATGACCTTTTCCAAGTCTGTTCTCCGTGCAGCATAGCTAATGGTCTTCAGAAGGACCTGGCTGAATTGACAACGTTGTGTTTGGAATTGAACGTATTGAATTCTGAGACCAAAAGCACAAGTGGATGTGTGGACCACACTCTGCAGCAGTACTCTCCTGAAATTCTGGCTTGCCAGTTCATAAAGAAGTACTTTTTTCTCCTGGACTTGAAAAGAGCAAAAGAGAGTATCAAACTTGGTTATGCTAGCAGTCCTTGTGTTTGGGATACTTTTATTGACGGATTGACAGGTAATAATCAGATTGCCTTATCAAATAGAAATTAATGTAGAGAACACTAGCATCTTAGCATTTTCACATTTAAAGAAAAAAACTTAAGTACAAAATCACTTCTATTCTGGGCAACCTCCATTCCGTTTCCCCCTCAGTTTATTAATTTTTAATAGTTTTTCAAACATTGGTTTCATTTGCAATGGTATTATAAGTAATTCATTTTATTTCTCTCACAGTCATACTCAGAAAATGCATATAGCAATGTTGGAGAAGTTGGGGTTAAAGTAAAACATTTTATAAATGCAGATATATAAAAACAAGAAAATCCTTTATATAATTTACTAATGCAGAGATAATCTATGCCATTTATTGAGTACTTACTGTGCATCAGATATTATGCTAAACACTTCATAGGCATCATCTCATTTCTTCCTTACAAGTGTCTTCAGAGTAGGTGGTGTTATTCCATTTAATGGGTGAAGAAACTGAGGCACAGAGAGATTGTAATAGTTGAGCAGGCTAAACTGCTGTAGTAAATACCTCCCAATAACTCGGATACAATAGAAGTTCGTTTCCATGAAGAAGCTCTCTTCCATGTGGTAATCCAGGGTTCCAAGTTTCTTCCATTTCTTTGAACTCCTTCTTCCTTTGGGCCTGTGATTGAGAATGGATTGCTATGTCCAGGGGAATGCATGTGGAAGGGGCAAACATGCTATGCCCTCTTAGAGGCCTGACCTTGTAGTGCCTGACATCTCTCCTTTTAATGTCACATTGGTGAGAATTTTATCACATGGTCCCCTTACCTGTGAAAGAGACTGGGAAATGTAAGCTCTCCAGGTGTCTAGAAGGAAGGGAATGGTACGGGTGAAGAGCTTGCATGTCTATCTCAGGGATTTTGGTGGATTAACAGCAGTCTCCATTTCACACTTGACTGAAAGTATGTGTCATCCTCCTGTGGAAACCGGCTCTCATACTTCAGACCATGCATGCTCTTTACAATGTATAGTCCCATGTTTTTGACTAATTGATTTACCAAAAGTTAACAATCACAAATAAAGATACATTTTTATATTGTCTGACTTAAAGATCTTCACGTTTTCTAGAAACATGACCTGTAGTTATTGTTCTGCTTCAGTTCACATTTAGCAGTTAAAAGCATAAGAAATGATTTCAGTTTCTTTCTCTAAGTTGAGGTAGACTGTCTTTTATATGAAATAAAATTTAATTCTCTTCCAGTAGGTTCACATTATAATGTTTCACATTATTACTTACTGGAACTTTGCAATATCTGTCTCATATGGGATCACACCCAACCCTGAAAAGAGTCTGATCAGCCTGAGTGGTTGTTAACTTATTACCAGAGCTGGCTAGAGCCCCAGTGGGTTGGGTACTTTGAGATGATGCAGCTGCTTGCTTGAATTTAGGGGGAGACGTTTGGCTTAGCCCCACCCAGTTATAAAGCTTGCCCTCACATCTCCAGCTGTAAATGCTGGTTGCCTTCTCTGAATTTGTTCAAGTACTTACTGCCTGACACAATCAAATAGGCAATAATGAAATTGGGGAAAAATGATTTTAAAAAACCATGTATCAGAAATGGAAGGTTGGGTTTTTAGAAATGATCTGAACAGGTTCCACCTTTTTGCTAATGATGTCATTAAGGAAAACAGCTTTTGGAACTGTTCTTGGGAACGGTCTTCAGAGCCAGTTGAAAACTCCAAAAAACTCATTTTAGGGGCTCCTGGCTGGCTCAGTCAGTGGAACATGCAACTTTTGATCTCTGAATTATAAATTCGAGCCCCACGTTGGGTGTAGAGATAACTTAAAATCTTAAAAAAAACCTCACTGTAGATTCATGTGAGTGTGTATTATATATATAATATATATATATTTTAAACTACAAGTTTCAACTAGATCATCACTCACACTTGGCTGTAACTGATGTTTATTAAAAATAGGTGAAATTTTAATTTTATTTTGTTCAAAAAGATGGGGTTCTAGGAAAAATGATAAATTTGGCCTTGGTATATACTATATATATACGTATGTACATATTATATACACACATATATATGTTCTATTGATTTAGTGTATAACACATATATTCTAATATATGTTACCTTTTTTGAGGGTGATAGTGGCTTATATATTGGTTATGTGTTCTTTTCTCTTGTTAAAAAAATTACAGTGTGCTTTGCCTCCCAATTTGATTTTAAGGTCTTAAAAAGTAGGGATTGTGTGTCTTGTTCTTTTTTTTGTCCTTCAATGCTTAAACATTGTGCCATGCACCCAGGAGGTCCATGACTAATGATAGTTGAATGAATGTATTCATGAATTGAATATTTATAGCTATGAGATGAAAGGAAAAGGGTGTGCTTTATCTTTCAGAAATGGCAAGTTCCAGTCCTACATATATGGAGATGGAAGAAGGAGACTTACCAACAAGATTAAAGTTATTGAATGACTCTGTCCCCTTTGGCAATCCTTTGTTGATTGCTTATGCTGCCCGGTAAGTTGTCATATATGTTGTTTATATGAATAAGGCATGTGTTTTTTTGTTTGTGTCTTAATCTCTAAAGTTTTACTCAGTTGCCTTGTTATTTTTATTTCTAATAAGTGCTTAGACATGTAACCAAGTTACATCATCTCACTGAAGTTGGGGACTAACTTGTTTTTAAATGCAGATTGTATGAGAAGTTTGGAGAATCTGCCCTTCGGTCCTTAATCAGGTTTTACCCATCTATTTTGCCTTCGGATGTCATGCAACTTTGTCATCATCATCCTGCTCAGTTTTTGGCCTATTTAGACAGTTTGGTGAAATCGAGGCCTGAAGACCAACGGTGAGAAGGCGAGAACATTTGCAGACTCCCCTTTGCTTTGATAGGGCATTATTTCCCTTGTAGAAGCCGTTGTAACGTTTTTACTGCCAACTACCACAGAGCCGAGGCTCCTCCTATGGAAGAGGATGATTACAGTCCTTGCCCTTCTGTCACAGTCCATAGCATACACTGAATATGCGCAGACCATGTTCTCTTCCCTCCCCCCGCTCAGGGATTCTCAAATGATCAGAGTAAAATTAAAGCCCTGCTTCAGGTCCTCCGCTAAGACGGATAAGCTTCCTTGTTGTCTGGGCTGAGTGGATTTATTGCCACCTCTTTGTTGATAACATCCCAGCTTTTTGCAGGGTCTCATCTTTTTGTGGATCTGAGTTCTAGCTTTGCTGCTTTTTTAGATTGAGGCCTCATTTCCTATTTACGCATGGCCCTTGGTTGTTGAAACCAGCAACATCCCCCCTCCCACCGCCACCACCTTTTTTCCTCTGATTGATTTACATGTGCCATACTGGCCTTCTTTCTCTCTCTCTTTTTTTTTGGCCCTTTGACATTTTCCTTATTATCTTGAGTTCACCTTTTCATTTAAAAGGCTGTCAGATTTTCACCTGCATTTCTAGACATTTTGTAGCAGAGCATTTTCATCTATTATTTTGATCCCCTAATATTTTCTTCACATTCCCATATTTTATGTCTCCTTTCTCAGCATGAAGATTGGTGATTTTGTCCCCAACTTTCTTTTAGGCCATCCTTCCTTGAGTCCCTTCTACAACCAGAGTCTTTGAGATTGGATTGGCTGCTTTTGGCCATGTCCCACGATGCTCCCCCAAGCACAAGCACGATGGACAACGAAGGAAACCCCAGGTACAGAAATTCTCTTTCTAAGCTGTGATGTTCTTCTGGAATGAAATGGCTTTATTCACATGTAGCATTCTGGGCTTTCTTCAGGAACAGCTGTGGAAGAGACTGACTCAAGTCACAATAGTAATGAGACTGAGTGTACTTCTTAGTGGTTCTGAACACTTTTTAAGTTACAGATCTTACAAGAATCTGGTGATTCCTCTCAGAAAAATGCATATCCCTGCACAATTTTGCACATGATTTCAGGTTAAACTGACCCCCTGAAGCTCTTTCATGGATCCACATTAAGAGTCCTTGATGATTCAATCTGTATTAGAGGAAGAAAATTGTATTTTTTTTCCTAGAAAATTTCTAGACATAGCTTGATTTGGGACTAAGAAAAAAAAACTATAAAAAAATACGCACTGATACATGTAATGTATTAGAAATGTTCCTTGTATTTTCCTCTAGGAGAAGCTTTTTAAAAGCCCCCCAAGTGCCTATCTTATATGCTTAGACAAAAGCTCTAGAAGGACATACAATGGCTGTCTACGAGTGATGAATTATAGGCTTCTTTTTTTGCTTTTGATTACTTAAAGTGTCTATTTTTTAAAAATAAACAGGTAATCGATTTTACTGGAAAAGCAGAATTGACATAAATTAAAATTACGTATTTGCATATTGTGATTAATAACCTCAATCAACCAGCAAACTTTAAGGACATATAAGCAAGCAAGCAAGCAAGCACCAAATATTTACAGAACCACAGAGAAATTTGAAGTACCACTGTAGACTAGTGATAAAGAAGGCCTTTATCCCTTTAAAGGTGTTTAATGCCTTCCACATATAAATATAGTTAGCTGCCTATAGCTTTTCATATAGCTGATCCTGTCCAGGGTTTATGGCAAGAAACTAAAGAGGAATTGTTGCCCAAAATTTGGATGAGTGGAATACAGTGAGAGAAAAAGTATAACCAGATTTATATTTAACTAGATGAATGTAGTTACAAAACAATTAGGAAATAAAACCTGTCAGTGACAGATATACATATAAAAATTAAAATAAAAGTAAAAGTTACTAAAAAATAAACAGGTATTGGGATGCCTGGGTGGTTCAGTTGGTTGGGCGTCTTCCTTCGGCTCAGGTCATGATCCCAGGGTCCTGGGATCGAGTCCCGCATCAGTCTCCCTGCTCAGTGAGGAGCCTGCTTCTCCCTCTGCCTGCTCTGTCTGCCCCTTCCCATTTGTATGCGTGGTCTCTCTCCCTGACAAATAAATAAATAATTTTTTTTTTTTTTAAAAAGAGCTTTTTAAAAAATAAATAAAAAAAATAAAAAATAAACAGGTAATTTGTATAGGAAAAATAGCTATTTTTAATTTTTCAAAAGCCAAGTAGAAATGTTTGAAAAATACAATAGTAATGGAACAAATAAAATTAAACTCTGTTCTTACCTATTAGATGATGAATAAACATTTTGTAGAATGTATTTCCTATTCCATTTACTGAGAGCTTTTCATTTCACAGGGCTCATTCACACTTGTGTTCGTGGGGTTATAGCCAGCTGATGCTTCATCTCATTAAACTACCTGCAGATTTTACAACCAAAGAGAAAATGACTGACATCTGTAAGTCTCATGGGTAAGTGAGAATATTTTTAGAAGCTGAAGTTAGGATTAGAATCATCTTATTTAATAGCTTTGTAGCAAAGGACTTGAATTGGTATGCTTTATCATTTGGGAATTCTCTTTACTACAGAAAAGTACCTTTTGTTTTAAGTAATAGTAGAGTAAACGTCTGTTTAAATTTTGTGCGTATTTTTTCTTTGCGTAGAAGAGACTGGCCCTTGCTAATTCCTCTCTCCCCCTGGTACTTAGTAGCTAGCCCCAGTTCTCAGGCACTTAGGTGGTATTCAGTTAAGCATCAGACTGTGTGATAATTGATGCAGGGTTCTCAAGAAGGGAGAGATCAGAATGTGCTCAGTAGAAGTGCTGGTGAAGGACTTAAGGAGGAGGTGAGACTTTGGAGGTAAAAGCCCTGAAGGCTGGACAGGATTTGTATTGTTAAAGGAGCCCAAGAGGAGGGCAGGGCAGGTGAGAGAAATAGCAGGAGCAGGAGAAACTGACATTGCTTTTTGTCTGGACCACATATCAGTTCTTTATTGCTTGGTGGTGTTACCTTATGGCTCCACCTGGATTATCATCTTCTGGAGCTAGGGACCTGTGTCTTCCTTTTTCCTCATAATGCATCAATTCATACAGTGGTAGGTACTGGATACATATTTGTTCATTGATAATAAGAGATGAGACTAGTCGGGTGTGGTGGGTGATGAGATCATATAGGACCTTGAAAGCTCATCAGAAGAATTTAGTTGCCAGTAGAGACCTTTTAGACCTTGGGGTACAGAAATGACATGATAAAAATGGAGCTTTCTGGAGATCATTTCTGGTGTCATACATGAGAAAGAAATGGGACATTCTGAAGGAAAATGTGAGACTTAAAGACAATGGGTATAGCAAATGAAGGAGGGCAAAAAGTCAAGGAAAACTTCCATAGTTTGCATATTTGGGGAAGAAATCTGAAAGTTTATAAAGTATTTAAGGTTATATATTTCATAATTGGTGCTTTGCCTCAAATGTCAGTATCTATCTCTAGCTTTTATTCTTTTTTTTCTTAAACACTCCAGATTGGGCTATCTAATAGAACTGTCTGTGATAATGGAAATATTGTACTACATTGTCCAATATGGTAGCCACTAGCCACTTTGGCTATTGAAAACTTGAAATATGGATTGGTCAGCTGAAGAACTGACTTTTTACTTAATTTAAATTTAAGTAGCCACATGTAGCTAGCATCTACTATATTGAACAGCAGAGCTCCAGATAAATTCACTGTTTTGATTCCTTTTTTCAACTTTGTTCTCTTTAAAGTTTCTGGCCTGGATATCTTTCTCTTTGTTTGGAGCTAGAGAGAAGAAGAGAGGCCTTCACCAACATTGTGTACCTAGATGATATGAGCCTGATGGAAGGGGACAATGGTATGTAAATCCCAACTGGTTACTCTTGGTTGTAGTGTTTTAGAAGTCACTGTGGACTTTTCAGTAAAGAAATTTGGTGAACATTTTGATGATCCTGTATGTAATTCTCTAATTCTAGCTAGCTGTCAAATTTGTGGAGGTTTGTTTTTTGTTGTTGTTTTTGTGTTTTGGTTTTTTTTTAAGATTTTATTAGAGAGTGAGTGAGAGAGAGCAGAAGCGAGGGGAGGGGCGGAGGGAGAGGGAGAAGCATGCTCCCTGCTGAGCAGGGAGCCCGACACAGGACTCAATCCCAGGACCCTGGGACTATGACCCAAGCTGAAGGCAGACATTTAACCAACTGAGACACCCAGGCGTCCTGGAGGTTTGTTTTTTTGTTGTTGTTTGTTTTGTTCGTTTATCTATACCACTTAGTATATTATGAAATCATAATTAGGAATAAACTACAGGCAACTTTTCTATTAATGAATGCCTACTGTGTGTTAGGCACTATACTAGGTCCTTTTTCATTTGCCGTTTAAATGAGATAACAAGCCTTTGGAATAGTTACTGTTATTTCTGATTTACAGAAGTTATAACTGAGGCCTAGAGGAAGGAGAGTTAGTTTCCCCAAAGCCATACCACTGGTGGAGCAGGTGTTCAGACCCAGGTCTGACTCTGTCTAAAGTTTTTGTTCAGATTCTTTTCTCAGCACTAACCTTTTACACAGCCAAAAGTTAGATATCATCAAAATGAACTTAAAGTGGCGTGGCAGTCAGCTTTTCCTAAGCTTTCACAGGTATTTAGATAATTAAAAAAAATTTTTTTTAATTTTCATCAATCCAACACAGATAAAATGACAATCAGAAGGCGAGGCTTTGACATACTGGTATCTGATGCTTGAGACTCTGTCTTGGGTGTTTTGTAGTGTGGCTTTATTCGTCTCAGTGCAAAGATGCCAACTGTGTGACATCAGGGTCCTTCTTTCAGCACTGTGACCTACAGCCTGGTTCAGCCCTGTTGGTGTAGAAGAGGGAAAGTTTGAACAGGGCAGAGAAGCCAATTGACTGGCAAGTGTTAGCTTCCGATGTCCCAACTATCGCAAAGATTACTGAGATCATCTGTTTCAGAAATGAAGAAGAGGGCCAGGAGGTTCTACAGGACTAGAGCTGTAGACATGGATACACTCCTGAAAAATAACCAGAATAGTTAAGATAGACATGGTTTATATTTTTCAAGTTACAACACGATGTTTATTATAGATAAAAACTGAAAATTTAGGAAGCATAAAGAAAGTATCCCTTAAAATCTTTTCTGCCCAGATAGTCTGAATATTTTGTTAAAGTAATAATAGCAGCTGTTCTTACCCTTGGTATATTAAATGGGGGTCTTTTCTTGACACTTCTGTTTCCCCATAACTCATATTAATCACTCTTCAAGGCATGTTGGTTTTATTGCCAGATGTAGATCTCCTATCTGTGTACCTACTTTTGCTCCACCACCAGCTCCGGTCCTAGCTACTTGCCTAGATGGCTGCAGGAACCTCAGAATTAAGTCATCTGGTTTCCATTCTCTCCCACCTTTAATCCATTTGCCCTGTAGCAGCTAGAAGCGATCTTTTACAAAAATTGGATGATGTGGCTCTCCTCCTTGAAGCCCCTTACGTGGAACTCAAAATCCAGGCCTTTGTGCACTGTAGGCCTTTCTTTGAGTTCCTTGAATTCAAGTTCTGTCCTGTCTCAAGTCACCTTCCATGTTTCCTTTGTCGGAAATGCAGGCTCCTTCACCTTCCGTTCCTGACGCCCTGCGACCTCAAGCTGCCCATAGTTGAGGCACAGGCACGTGCTCTCTAAGCTTGCCTGGTCTTTCAACTCTCTGCTTACCTGTCCCTCCTCATGGAGCCTTTCTCAGATCCTCCCCCAAACCTGCCATTTTCTCTAATGGTTCCCTGATCTTTTTTTTTTTTTTTTAATATTTAATTTATTGAGAGAGAGAACACAAGAGAACAAGCAGGGGGAAGTGGCAGGCAGAGGGAGAAGCAGGCTCCCCCCGAGCAAGGAGCCCAGTGTGGGACTTGAGACCTGAGCTGAAGGCAGATGCTTAACCGACTGAGCCACTCAGGCACCCTGGTTCCCTGATGTTTATCGCACTTAGCCCAGTTTGTAAGTACAGATTTATTTCTGTGTTTATCTAAGGTTCTGCCCCCTTTACTAGACTGTGAGCTCCACAAGAACGCAGGGCTCATCATGTCTGGTTGGTCCCTCACTGCACCTTGGGTGCCTAACCTGGACTATACCTGGGAAATTCCTGAGTGAGCCAAGTGAAGAAGAATTTTGGAGCTAATATTGTGACTTCTCCTTATCATTATTTATTCAACAAATGTTCGGAAAGCAACTTTGTGTTAGGATGATGAGATTATGTTCTTAGGTTTTGGTATTAAACGTGTTCAGAAATGGTTTTGACCACCTCCTGCACACAGGCAGAGTGCTAAGGGCCATTAGAGCTAACAGGTGTGTGTTTCTCTGTGTGCATAGGCTGGATCCCAGAGACTGTGGAGGAATGGAAGCTTCTCCTACATCTCGTACAGAACAAGAGCACACAGCTGGCCCCCCAGAAGTCACCAAATGGAAACTTCAGTGATGGGCCTTCCCCCATCAACATGGAGAATGTGGCACTCCTGTTAGCTAAGGCCATGGGCCCAGATTGGGCCTGGTCACTGCTACAGGAATGTGGTTTGACCCTGGAGCTGTCAGAGAGGTTTACCAGAACCTGTGATATCCTAAGGATTGCTGAGAAAAGGCAGAGGTAATACTTGTCACACCCTTTCCACAGGTGCTTGGGGAACGTAGATGCTCACAGATTTTCAGAAGTGGGTAGGGCTCTAGAGATCATTCAGCCCCAGCCGGTCACTAACAGCTGAGGGGGCTGAGACTCATCTGCTGATGAAGTCGATTGAGGGATGAGCCTAAAGTAATGTTGTGTTTCACAGTCATGACCGATACACTGTGCAGATCAGTGTGAATACCCAAAGTTGACATGTATTAGTTCTCGAAGACGGTTACTAGTACCAAATGTCAAATTGTCTCAGGACTTTTTTGGTTTTTGTTTTCATCGTGGTAAAATACAGATAACGTAAAATTTACCATCTTAACCATTTTTAAGTGTTTGGTTCAGTAGTGTTAAGGTATATCCATATCATCTTGCAAAACTTCAACTTGATGCGTTAAGCAATGACTCCTCGTCACTCCCTCCGTGCAGCTTCTGGCAGCCACTAGTCTGCCTTCTGTCGCTGTAATTTTGACTGCAGTGGTCTCCCCTTATCCAAGGGGTTATGTTCCCCAAGACTCCCAGTGGATACCTGAAACCATGGATTTACTGAACCCATATATGTACTATGTTGTTTCCTATACGTGCATACCTATGATAGTTTAATTTGTAAATTAGACACAGTAAGAGATTAATAATAACTAATAAAAATAGAACAGTTATGACAGCATACCATAATAAAGGTTATGTGAATGTGGTCTTTCTCTCTGTCTCCATTTCTCTCTCTCTCTGTCTTTCAAAATATCTTACTGTACTGTACTCACCCCTCTTGTGATGGTGTGAGATGATAAAATGCCCATGTGATGAGGTGAACTGAGGTGAACGACATAGGCATTGTGACATAGTGTTAGGCTGTTCTTTTTTTTTAAAGATTTTATTTATTTATTTGAGAGAGAATGAGATAGAGCATGAGAGGGGGGAGGGTCAGAGGGAGAAGGAGACTCCCCGCTGAGCAGGGAGCCTGATGCGGGACTCGATCCTGGGACTCCAGGATCATGACCTGAGCCGAAGGCAGTCGCTCAACCAACTGAGCCACCCAGGCGCCCCAGTCTTAGGCTATTCTTGACCTTCTGATGATATATCAGAAGGAGGATCATTTGCTTCTGGACTGTGGTTGACCGTGGGTATCTGAAACCATAGAAAACAAAACTGTGGATAAAGGAGGACTACTGTATTAATAAGTATCTTACATAAGTGGATTCATATGGTGCTTGTCTTTTTGTGACTGGCTTTTATTTCACTTAGCATAATGTTTTTAAGGTTCATTCATATTACAGCATGTGCCAGAATTTCCTTCCCTTTTAGGGTTGAATAATACTCCATTGTGTGGACATACCATGTTTTGTTTATCTATTCATCTGTCTTATGGACACTTGGGATGCTTCTACCTCGTGGCTATTATGAGTAATGCTGCTATGAACATGGATGTACAGATGTCTCTTGGAGACTCTGCTTCTAATTCTTTTGGGTGTGTACCTAGAAGTGGAATTGCTAGAACACATGGAATTCTATTTTTAATTTTTTGAGGAACTGTCATACTGTTTTCCATAAGGGTTACACTGTGTTACATTCCCACCAGAAGTGCACAAGGGTTCCATTTTCTCCATGTTCTCACCAACACTAGTTATTTTCTTTTTGATAGTAGCAATCCCTAATGGGCATGAGGTGAGAAGTCATTGCGGTTTTTATTTGCATTTCCCTAATGATTAATGATGTTGAGCATCTTTTCATACACTTGTTGACTGTTTGTATATCATCTTTGGAGACCTGTCTATTCATGTCCATTTGCCTATTTTTTAATTGCATTGTTTTTTTGATGTATGAATTTTTTGTATATTTTGGATATTTACCCTTTATCAGATTCATGATTCACTCTGTTGACTATGTCTTTTGATGCACAGAATCAGTCAGTTTTTTGAATCCTTTAATTCTTTGTGGGTTTTAAAAAGTTTTGTAAAGAAAAAACAACGAAAACTAAATGCACTTGTTTCTTTTCTTTCGGATTTCAGAGCCTTGATACAAAGCATGCTTGAAAAATGTGATCGGTTTCTCTGGTCTCAGCAGGCCTAGTGGAAGAAGATTCAGCAGATGTCACAATGTTTTGAGAAAAACTGAATCATGCTCCTGAACCTCCTGAGTGCATTTGCTGTTGAAGGAAAGGTACCACCTGAAAACCCTGCCACCTTACCGGGGGTACTTTTGTCAGTGTCTGTAACTTCTGCATTTGTGGCTCTACCTGTGACCTCAGTGTTTCTCAACCAGGGTTGAATTTTGAAAGGATTCAGTCCTTGTTTGCTGAAATGAAGTGCTCTGGAATCAGAATTTGAAAGTTCACAGCCATGCAGGTCTTATTCTGAACTATAGTATTATTTTCTCCTTGCTAGTGGATTGGGGGAATTACTTTCCTATTGTGACTCACGTAGAGAGCAGAATTTTCTCATCCTGGTTGCATGAAGACAGATAAAGTAACTGACAGGAGTTGAATTCTTTTTATATCTTACCTGGAATAGTTGAGAAATTACTGAAGTGAGACCTGGCGGAATGGAATTAGCACATCAAATAAGTGAAACACTGAAAATTCAAATTACATGAAATTAGATATTTACATGAAATGACCCCATATTTAAATTGAGCTAATTTAAAATATATTTTTCTCAGTATTTGACTTTTTCTAATCTGAACCTATATACAAATGACTAATTTATTACTAGAAATGTTTTATCTCTAATCTTTCCTAAACAGTGGTCCAAAGGAATCATGCACTTTTTAAAAGCCATAATAAAGGAAAGCTAAGTACTAACAAACACTGTAGTAGGCACTTGTACTAGAATGCTTTCCTCAGGCTCCTGTACATTTACATAGCATGTTACATTAATAATAAATGTAAAATCTGTTTTTATTTGAATAGATCTGTATCTATTAACATAATAACAAATAATAATAACATAAATAAACTCAATAAACATGAGTTTACTGTGAACAGTTTGCGGGAAGGTGTGGGGTAAACTCAATGTGGAATAAGAAAAGTGTTGGATACGTTGAATGGTTCACTTTTTTTCATTCGTAACACAGCCAGAGAGCTACAGACAGAAATGGCTGTCATACTTCCACATGGTATTGGAGATGATGTGACTGGATGGGTTGAAGGAGATTGTCAGAGAAAGGAGGCTTCACAAAATTTCTTAGAGTTTTGGGGAGCATAGAAAGCAGTGGGTGTGGGATGTGTGTGTGTGTGTGTGTGTGTGGTATTTCACCTTACCAAGCAGTTCTCTGATACCAGTTGGGTGACCTGCAATTCAACCAATTCTGACACTGTTGACCAGGGGGTAGCATCAGATCCCACAGGTGAAGGGCTTAGTCCCAAAAGACTGCCCTCCATTTTATTATTTTTTTAATTTAAATTCAGTTAACATACAATGTGTTACTGGTTTCAGAGGTAAAGGTCAGTGATTCATCAGTCTTCTATAACACCCAGTGCTCATCACATCACATGCCCCCCTTAATGTTCATCACCCAGTTACTCCATCCTCCCACCCCGTGCCCTCCACTTTAGACAGTAATTGCAAGTCCCAGTTAACTATACTTCTGACCAACTGACTGTAAATCAGAGGTTCTCACGACCCCTTCCTTGGATTTGATGGTTTGATTAATTTGCTAGAGCAGCTCCCAGAACTCAGAGAAACAGTTTGTTCACTAGATTGCCAGTTTATTATATAAGGATATAACTCAGGAACAACCAGATAGAAGAGATGCATAAGGCGAGATTTGGGGAAAAGCGTTAGGAGCGTCCTTGCCTGCTCCAAGCTCCACCTTCTCCAAATTGCCACATGTTCACCAGTCCGGAAGCTCTCTGAATCAAGTTCTTTGGGGTTTTTTATGCCTTCGTTACAAGAGCATGATTGATTAAATCACTGGTCACTGGTGATCGAACTCAGTCCCTTTCTCCTTCCTGAGGTCAGGGGTGGGGTTTGGGGGGCTGGGACTGAAAGTTCCGGTCCTCTAAATCACATGGTTGGCTCTACTGGCAACCAGCCCCCATCCTTAGGTGCAGTCCAAATGTCACCTCCTTAAGACTACAAGACACCTCTGTGGTGCTCATCACTTAGGAAATTCCAGGGGTTTTAGGAGCTCTGTGCCAGAAATGGGAGGAAGACCAAATACATACTTCTTACCGTCAATCACAGCATCATACCTTCCCACTAGCATCAGCTGGGTTTTAGCTATATTGGGTTATGATGAATGTGAGTCTGTACTAAGGTAAGGAGCAAGACCCCTCCCTTCACTGTCCATCAGCTTCTGTCATTACATAATGACTGTCCAGAAGAGGGCCCAGAAGAAATTTCGGGAGAAGGACACAGCCTGAACTGGCCCAGTTGTGCAATCATTTCTTGACAGATTGTTCTAAGGCATCTTACAGCAATCCTCATTTGCCAGAGGGGTACAGAGAAATTTCTAGCATTAAAAAAATAATAAAAATCACATCATCTGAATTTATTTTCCAAAGTAAACCAAGCAACAGCAAAAATCCCTTCGGTTAAACATTTAAGTTTGAACAGTCAAGTTGGATATTAGGCAGTGTTTTCAGATACAACTTGTATCTTTTACTGGCCTAAAAATTCTAGACAGTGATTCATGGTGGCCTCACTTTCAACAGGGCTGCAGGGTAGCGTAGTGGCTAAGAGCTTGGTGCTGAGGAGGGCTGTCTAGCTTTGAATGCTGCTCTGTCTCCTTATAAATGACTGTGGGGAAGTTACTTTGTTTCTCTGTGTCAGTTTTCTCATCTAAACAATGGGGACAGTAGTAGTACTTACTCGGGTCATGAATGTGATGAATGTGAAGCACGGAGCAGGTGCCTGGCACAGAGTACAAGGAGAGCCATCTCTTGGTGACAACTGAGACTAAAGTGCAGGACAGTAGGGCTTGTGACAGTGCCCAGGGAACACGTGTTAGCTGTTGTGTGAGAGGATTGGAATATCCTTGCACCCAGAAGTGATCAGACCCGGGTAAGCTGGTTCATATGAATCCGAGAGAGTGGGAGCACCAAAATTGAAGGTAAGAATGTCCTTGCATGTGTTAAATATGTCCCTGTCCTGCCCAAGGCTCAGAACCTTGTGATCGTCCTTGCCTCTCCCCTCCTCAACCCTCACGTGCCACCACTGGGGAAATCCTCTCGGTTCTGTGTCGGTGGTGGTTTCCACTGGTCATGCCCGCCCGCCTGCCCCCCCCCCCCCCCCCCCCCCGTCTCTGTTGCCACCAGTCCACGTTCTCATTTCTTCTTGCCTGCCTAGACAGTCGGAGCAGTCTTAGTGACTTTTCTTTCTTCACTTCTAAACTCTGCCTTCCCCCCACCGCCACCACTCAGTCTCAGCTCCCTAAAATATAAGCACCGAGGTATCACCCAAGTCAGGTGATTCACAACCCTGCTACACATTAGAGTTAGCACAGGAGCTTGTGAAGATTACTGTGTCGGGGATCCTGCCCCAGGCCTGGCATCTGTGGATCAAGGGTCTAATATAATCCTCAGCCGGCCTCCTACCCCCACATTGTTCCTAGATTTAGACAGAGGGTGATCCTGGTTTACAGATAAACCCCTGTCTTGGTCTCATGGGAAGTTAATGAGAGATCCACTGCCAGATTTCTTGTCCTTTTGAGGCACAGCCTTAATCACACCTCTTGCCAGTCAGACACTTTTGGTGGCTCCCCTCTGCTTTCAGAATAAAGCCCAAATCCTTGAGCTTGTCATTGAAGGCCCTCTATGACTTGTTTTCAAATTCAGTTTCTCAGTTTGAGAGTTTGTCTCTCACCCTGGATTCTCTGTTTCTTGGATACACTCTGCATGTGGGCCTCTGATTGGGCCCCCGCTTAAACCCTGAAGTGTCCTTCGCCCCAGTCCCCCACCTGCTAAAACCCACTGGGGTTCTGTGCCTTCAGATTCTACATGTCAAGTTGGGTTATTTTACAGATAACATAAACAAGGGGCTGAAATCTCTCTTTGCGCCAGGAAACAGTAACTTTAGAGTGGGGTCAGAGCTTTTCCTAACCCTTCATTTAGAAGAAATCTGCTTACCCCTAAACTTCCTGAATAACACTACAGGGTTGGAACACAGTGCTGCTGTGTGGAGTCTGGAGTTTCCAGTCAGCCCTGGTCTAATGGATCAAAGCAGCCCGGAAAAAATTCTACTTGGTAATTTTTTCCAGAGGGCATAGAAAAATACAAACTGGCACCACTGTGTTCTCAGTACAGAGAATGTTTTCCCAGATTGTGTTTTTCCCATCTTGCCCAAGTAATACATTTTTCCAGATGGGCAACTCTGAATCAATGTGAATATCCAAATTGATGTTTCCCTCTAGTGATGTGGGCGATATTTATACCTCTTATCCATAGGTAAAGCCTGGGTTTAGTGACTTAGTGTCAGGTTTTTTTTTTAAGTATTTCCTTTTTTTTTTTTTTTAAGATTCTATTTATGTATGTATTTGAGTGAGAGAGAGCGCAAGCAGAGGGAGAGGGAGAAGCAGGCTCCTTGCTGAGCAGGGAGGCCGATGTGGGGCTTGATCCCAGGACCCTGGGATCATGACCTGAGCCGAAGGCAGATGCTTAACCGACTGAGCCACCCAGGCGTCCCACCACCATCTTGGAATTTTTAATAATTTCTGAACAAGGATCTCCACATTTTTTTTTTAAAGATTTTATTTATTTATTTGACAGATAGAGACACAGTGAGAGAGGGAACACAAGCAGGGGGAGTGGGAGAGGGAGAAGCAGGCTTCCCACTGAGCGGGGAGCCCGATGTGGGACTCGATCCCAGGACTCTGGGATCATGACCTGAGCTGAAGGCAGACGCTTAACGACTGAGCCACCCAGGCGCCCAAGGATCTCCACATTTTTATTTTGCATTGGGACCCACAGGTTAAGTGGCTCTGGCTGCCACAGGAGGTCTGAGGTGGAGCCAAAGATTTTACGTTTCCAACAGGTTCCCAGTTGATGCTTCCTTGGATCACCCTTTGGGTAGCAAGGCTCAGTCTAAAGTCCGGTAAAGCAGCAACTTGGAAGGAGCAAAGGCCCCTGGCAGGTGGATTACTTGCCACATTAAGCAAAACATAAATTTTTGTATTCCTTAAACTTCTGAATTTTTTTTTAAAGATTTTATTTATTTATTTGACAGATACAGCGAGAGAGGGAACACAAGCAGGGGGAGTGGGAGAGGGAGAAGCAGGCCTCCCGCTGAGCAGGGAGCCCGAAGGCAGGAGACCTGAGACCTGTGCCGAAGGCCGACTCCCAATGACTGATCCACCCAGGCGCCTAAGCCTCTGAATTTTTGTTACGACAAGTTAGCTTTACTCTAAAGGAAGTGAAGTAGAGCCAGTCTCACAGCTGGTTCTGTTCTCAGTTTATTTAGGCTTAAATAATTTTGTATTTAGGCTTAAATAATTTTGGAGAAAGCCTTCTGTGAAGTGTGCCTCCGACTGTGTCAAACACCAGCTCAGGCTCTCTGGTTGCCCTCCTCCAGTGCTAGTGGGTGCCGACTGGAACAGCCTTTACGACCTCGGGGACTGGAGAGGAGAAGCCAAGGCAGTGCAGCCCAGGCTGGCCCGAGTTCAGCTTCGATGTTTGGAGGCAAGCCCTAGCCAACAAAAACTTGTTTCTTCTTGAAACTTATCCCCACTGGGGACCTTGTGGCTCATATATTCCTTGGATCCCCTAACCATGTAGACTTAATTGTTATTCAAGTCAGGGTCCTTGTATAAAAAGTACTGAAGGATCCTCAATCTCTCTCCTCCAGGCAGCCCTCCAATTATAACCTGGGGTACAGGGGAGAATGGCACGTCCACACTTAAGAGTAGTGAGAGATCCAGAGGGCCGAGGGCCCATACGGATGGTGGCCCAAATGCTAAGCAGAGTCCAAGCTGTGAACAGGCTGGGGCTTTCTATGCACCCTTGCTGCTAACCTGCCCACAAACCAGGCTAGGTCTTGCTTAGACCAGAAACATTTCCATTTCTCCCCGAAACAATTCTGCCAGCAGGGGAGGCTTTTCTCTGACTGGCTTATTAACTGTAAGTCTCCATCAGGGAACTGGGGAGTCTTATTATTATTTATTAATACTGCCCAAGGAAGTAGTGGTGTAGGTTAAGGGAGGAGCCTCAAGTTGGACTGCCTGTGTTCAAATCCTGGCTTTACCACTCATATCTGTGACCTTGAGCAAGTTACTCAGTCTCTTTGTCCCCCAGTATCCTCATCTGAAAAAAAATCTACACCATAGAGTTGTGGCCGACTGGGACTAGAATTAGAGTTCAATAAATATTAGCCATTATGACTGGTATTATTGAGATAATTCTTCTGGCCAATCCCAGTAATCCTGGTTTTTGTTTTTTAACCAAAACATAGTTTTATTTCACACTAAACATAGCGAGAGTTTTGCTTTTGTTTTTTCATATGGAGATGGTAATATCTTTTAGAAAATTCCCTATGCATAAGATAAACAACAGATTCTTTTGTTGTCTTACCAAGATAATACTAAAGAATTTTTTAAAACTCCCCTGTGTAACATGGATATTATCTGAAATGACTGCATAGTATTCCATTTTATGTGTGTGACACACATTGTTTGATGAGTCTTCTCTCCTTTTCCCCCACTGGACCCTAGTCTGTTACTTACACTTTTTTTCCTCATACAATTTTTTAGTTGAGATAATAATTCACATACCATAAAATTCATCCTAAGTGTTCATTTCAAGGGTTTCACCCATGTAGCATGTATTAGTACTTTATTCCTATTACGGCTGAATACCATTCCACTGTATGAATATACCACATTTTGTTTAAACACTCATTAATTGATAAATACTTGAGTTGCTTCCACTTCTTGGGTATTTTGAATAATGCTGCTACTTCCATCATGGAAGGGGCAATGCTTTCCCGTAATGGAATAGACACAATGAAAATAGGTTTGTCTCCCCTGCATGCAATGCTTCTGCCGAAGTCTGTGGACTTACAGAATGCCTTATCCACCATCATGGTATTTATTTTACACAGTATTACTTCTGATTAAGGAACTAATTTTGCAACAAATAAAACGTGGCTATGGGGCTGTCCTCATGGAATTCACTGGTTTAACCATGTTCCCTATTATCTTGAAGTAGCCAGGTGGGTAGAATGCTAGAGTAACCTTTTGAAGACTCAGCTACAGTACTAGCTAGAGAGCAACACCTTGCAGGGATAAGGCAGTGCCCCCTCCCCATATGATACATGCTTTAAATGTATCAGTGTCCAATATATGGTACTGTTTCTCCCATAGCCACAATTCATGAGTCCAGGCATGAGGGCAAGGAAGTGTTAGTGCCTTCTCTCACTATTAGCCCTACTGATCCACTAATGTGAGAGCCAGGCGCATCCAACTGGCCTCTCAGAGGGAACTGTGAGGGCTGTAGTTCAGCCTAGCCAAGTTGACACAGGTAAAAGTCATCACTGGGAGTCATAATTTTCATTTCTAATGAGAAAGCTTGCAAAGTATTGCTAGAGAAAATTAGTTTTTTCTATGATAAAGTGAGATTCTGTCAGTTTAGATGGTACTTTATATTAAGAGATTTTGCTATAGATTTGGATATTCATCTTTAAGAGAACCATTACCATGTTCTGCAGACCAAAACCCGTGTCAAATAGCAAATATCCTCCACAAGTCCCAAACGCTGCTCCCAGGCCTGTCATCCTCTGCATAATACTTTTCTTCCTGCTTTGTTCATTCACGCAGCAAGTGTTTACTGAGCATCTACTATGTGCCAGGAGCTGTGGTAGGTACTCTGGAAAATGAGGATGACATACAACAAGATAGACCTGCTTTTTGCACTTTGTGATGGGTCCTGGGGATGATCGTGTACAGTAGCAGGTACAAGTGAACTCCCTCAGGTTCCTCGTCCTCCCTCCCAAATGTGCTGCATCTCTTGACTGCAGTCTCTTTACCTTCCTTCCTTTCTCCTTTTCAGGTTAACCCATCATCTGTGACCTTGACCTCATCCCCTCCTTTTGACTAATCAGTTAAAAATTAGATTATTTCAACCATTCGTTCATTTAAGTGTTGAGGTCCTATTATGTAGCAGATACTTTGCTTAGTGCCAGGTATTTAAAGCTAAACAAAGCAGAAATTGTTACAGCCTAGGATGGAAGATTGGGACCAAGAAAACAAAACAAAAACAGAACAGTAACAGAAAAGAAGTGAAAAAAGCCATCCCACGTATTAATGATAGGAAGGAAAGAATCGGCGCGGTAGACGACTATGAGTAGCCAGAGAAGGCCTCTCAGAAGAGAGACTTCACGGGAGAGAGGATGAGAAGGGAGCAGCCACGTGAAGAGCAGATGGATCCAGTGTGTTCTAGGCGAACACGCTCTGGCAAATTAGAGCTTGACTTTTTGGCGGGACGGAGGGAAGACTGTGGCTGGAGAGCCATGGAGGTGTGGGATAAGGAAGGAGCTGTGATACCATGAAGGCAATTGAGAGCATCTTTCAAGAAAGCGGGAGAAGGCAGGTGTGCTGAACGTCGCTCAGAGGCCTAGTGGGACAAGGAGGGATATGTCACTTGTTTGGGGCAACACGGAGGTCCTTGGTGGCCAGAGTTGCTTTGCTGGGGTGCTAGGGACGGGCCAGGCTGGAGCAGATTCAGGAGTGAGTCAGAAGGGAGGAATCGTGTAGATGGGTGGTTCTTTCAACAAGTCAGACTGGTAGGAGGAAGAGGGAAAGGTGCGAGAGTTGAATGAGGTGGGCTGAGTCCGGGTGTTGGATGTGGTCATTTCCTGGGGAAGCCGTTGGTGAGTGCCTGGACCGTGCGAGGCGGAGTGCCTATGATGATGTGCAGGACGTGGTGCCTGTCCTTAAACACGTCAGGCATCTCCCGATTGATTGTAAGTGCTCTCCTGGCTGTTTGCCCTTAGCGCCAGAGGTTTGGGAAGGAGAGAGAGGTCCCCTGCTGAAGCTCTTGGCCTTGTAGAGCACACTGCAGGTCCTGGAGGCAGACCACCAACCTGCGGTCCTGGCTCTGCTCCCATTCCGTGTGCCACCCCGGACATGGTCCTAATTATGTCCCTCTCCAGCTGAGAACAGCAAAGACTCTGTGGCTTACATCAAATAGGGCCCATACAGTATAGAGCACAGTTTGGCATCTGCAGACAAAGAAAATGGCAGCTACTCTAAATTCATATACGCCAGCCTTCCACACCCCAGCAGAGCTGGGATTGCCTCCAGTGTGTGCCTCAGTGGAGGCTCTTACTAAATTGCATTGTGTCTACGTACATATCTGGCTTCCTCTCTAGAACATTAGACCTTGTCAAAAGAAAAGTCATGTAGAAAATAGAATGAAAGTATTTTATGAACCGTAAACTATTGTTTGAATGTGAGTTATAGGAGTTATGTTAGGCTTGAAATCTATCAGGGGAGCTGACACGTTAAAGGAACAGAGGGGATGAGGTAAAGATGAGCCAGCAGGTGCGAATGAAGCTCTGTGAGAGCCCTAAACTCTGTCCCAGAATGTAGTGCTGGGGCTACTAGGAAGGTTCTTTGAGGAAATAGAACTTTTATCAGGATCTGAGTTCAAGGACAGTAGGAATAAAGAGAGAAACTAATGTGAGAGCCATTCCTCAGGTAGAACCAAAAGGAACTGATTAAAAATGTCATCGGGCACCTGGGTGGCTCAGTCAGTTAAGCGTCTGCCTTCGGCTCAGGTCATGTTCCCAGGGTCCTGGGATCGAGCCCCGCATCGGGCTCCCTGCTCCGCGGGGAGCCTGCTTCTCCCTCTCCCACTCCCCCTGCTTGTGTTCCCTCTCTCTGTGTCTCTCTCTGTCAAATAAATAAATAAAATCTTTAAAAAAAAGATATAAAAATGTCATCAGGGACAGGGGCTAGTGTTGGGGAGGCTAAGACATCAGATGCCATAACCCCTGGGATTAGGCTTCCCAAAGACTAATGGAGAGGGGCCACTGAGGGACAAGGCGCAGAGGCAGAGAAGGGGACAGGACACAGGTGACTGGGCAGTGAAGAGATGGGGACGCAGAGAAGCCTAGAAATAGCAACAGAACACTTGGAGAGGCCTCAGCAGGCTGAGAGTAAGAGGCGGACACAGGGTGAGAGGTCTTGTCTGCCGTGCTGTGGATGTCAAAGGGGAGAGCCCATGCAGACCCCTAGACGCCCTGGCAGATTGGAGACCCCGTTATTGGTCAGGGGCCAGTCAGGGGAAAGAAACCAGGCAGTAATTTGGAGAGAGGAGGTTTAACATAAAGAATTACTGTATAGTTGCAGAAGATTGGCTATTACGGGATAAAAACGAAGGATAAATTCAGGATGGGCCCTCACAAGGCTGACATTAAGGTCTTGTTAGAAAGTGTGTGGCCATGGTCCTTTGCTTGGCAGAAAAAGTTTGCTGGGTGCCGCAAGTCAAAGTTGATGAGCAAGACGGTCCCCACTGAGGTGACAACTCGCCAGATGTTGATGATGCCACTAAGCCACGAATTCCTGACATGTTTTGTTCCTGAGAGCTTTTATGTAGAGCAGTGCAAATAAGGTGGAGAAAAACTGCCTTGGACGCATTTCTCAGATGGCAGGGACAGAAATTGATTTTCATCGGATTTGGAGGTGCTGAGAAAACAACAGAAGGTGGCAGAGGATGAAGCTGGATGCCACACCCTGTCCTCCCACGCTGGGTCCCCTGCCGCCAGGGACAGGGACCACTGAGGAGCAAAATAAGGGGAACCAGACGCTGAGGACAGAGAATGTAACAGGACCCCATGGACGGCAGTGAGGGGCCTGGACATGGAAGGACTTGGAAATAGCACCAGAGCAACCAGAGGGGCCTGGACAGGGGAGTGGGTCTGATCGGGGAGGGGGGGTGTGTAGGGCAACTGTCCTGTGTCATACTGAGATGGTCCCCCTACACAAAACCCAGGGGCCCGGGCTCCACCCACACGGGGGTGTCCATCCCTCTCCCCTGGGGAACAAACGAGCAGTCCTCACACCCAAGAGTGAGTAACACACACTTTTCAACAGTCAATCTCTTCAAGCATTTATTAGACATCTATTAGGTGCCCTCCACCAGCCTCCGGGGACAGAGAACTCAGTGACTGGGTGTCCCTACCCTCAGGGGACTCACAGCCCATCTCCCGAGGGCAGAACAAAGAGGAAGCTCAGTACTTGTCAGGCAGGCCAGGGGGTCGGAAGTGGTTGGGATCTTTACCACTCCGGCCCCATTCATTGGCAGCCTGGTCAGCCTTCGAGTCCTCCACTCCGTGGCCGCTGTCTCCAAACTTCAAAAGATCTGTGACTCTCTGAGAATTCTCTCTGGCGTCACTGGAATGGAGGAAAGCAGGTAAGAGATTAATCAGGGGCTGATGAACAACACCTCCACCCTTCCCATCTCTCCTCTTTCCAAGAAATTAATGAAACTCTAAGAGGCCAAGTTTAGAGATGCTAAACCCCTGATCATTTCTGGGTACAGCCCAACTCAGCCTG
>NW_027397084.1:0-1561 GCF_003265705.2 Callorhinus ursinus
CTTGAAGGCAAAACGCCAACCACCTAACTCGAGGGAATCACACTATACAGACTAGGCCTTCCTGAGGGTGGAAAGATTCTGCTGTGAGAATGCGTGCAAGCACTGCCAGCGAGTCCAAAACCATTTTCTGTGGGAGACAGAGGCCGCGGCAGAAGGGAGAACACAACTCCCCACTTATTTCCTGAAGCCAGCCCGGCGACCGCCCCCTTGAGCATGCAAGTCTCACCGCTCGCGTACCAAAACAAAGAAACAGTACTGTAGGGGAACCGTGTTTTAGATAGCCTCACTGTTCCGGAGAGTGGAAACACTTGGAGTGTGTGTGCGTGAGAGCCTGGGAGACGCGTCCCCTAAGTTCCTGGGCGAGAGAAACGAACTCGGGCAGCTGCACCTCTCCCACCAGCTCTCAGGGGCAGAATGCTAGCACACCTCCGGCCTGTGTGCGTGCAGGCCAAAGTTGCAGGCCTCTCCTTGAAAGGCCCAACACTGTGGAGAAACCGCGCTTTAGCTCCCGCCGCTCCCTAGCGGAGAGGACGCTGTATGCTGTGCGCTGTGCTTGAGATTCCAGCGAACGGCTTCCCTATGTAAAACCGAGGGAAAGAAAGGCCGGTGCCGGAGACGCCTCCTGGCTCAGCTTTTGTCCTGGGGCTCGTACCGTTGCCCCGGTGTGCTTGCAGGGCGAGAGCCCACCTCCTAAGTCGAGGGAAGCACACTGTAGAAATTCCTTACTTCGGCCAGACTAGCCTTTCCTGAGCGTGGAATCCTTTTGCTGTGTGAATGCGGGCGAGAACTGCCAGCGAGTCCAAAACCATTTTCCGAGGGAGACTGAGGCCGCGTCAGAAGGGAGAACACAACTCCCCACTTGATTCCTGAAGCCAGGCCTGCGTCCACTCCCTTGAGCATGCAAGTCTCACCGGTCGCGTACCAAAACAAAGAAACAGTACTGTGGGGGAACCGTGTTTAGAGAGCCTCAGTGTTGCGGGGAGTGGGAACACGTGGAGTGCCTGAGCGTAAGAGCCTGGCTGACGCGTCCCTTCAGTTACTGGGCGAGAGAAACGGATTCGTGCAGCCGCACCTCTCCCACCAGCTCTCAGTATCAGAACCGTAGCACTCCTCCGGTATGTGTTCGTGCAGGCCTCAGTTGCAGGCCGTTCCTTGGAAGGCACAGCACTGTGGAGAAACCGCGCTATAGCTGCCGTCGGGCCCTAGCGGAGAGGAAGCTGTATGGTGTACGCTGTACTTGAGAGACCGGCGAACGTCTTCCCTACGTCAAACCGGGGGAAAGAAAAGCCGGTGCCGGAGACGCCTCTCGGCACAGCTCTTGTTCCTGGACCCAGTACCTATACCCCGGTGTGCCTGTAGGCCCAAAGCCAAAAACCTCACTCGAGGGAACCGCTCTGTAGAGAATCTGGGCTTCGGCCAGTCTAGGCCTTCCTAGGGTGGAAGCCTTTTGCTGTGGGCATGCGTATGAGCTCCGCCAGGGAGACCAAAACCATTTTCGGAGGGAGAGTGAGGCCGCAGCAGAAGGGACAACACAACTCCCCACTTCTTTCCAGAAGTCAGC
>NW_027397084.1:1661-17490 GCF_003265705.2 Callorhinus ursinus
CCAAAACCATTTTCGGAGGGAGAGTGAGGCCGCAGCAGAAGGGACAACACAACTCCCCACTTGTTTCCAGAAGCCAGCCCAGCGGCCGGCCCCGTGGGCATGCAAGTCTCACTGCTCGCGTACCAAAGCAATGAAACAGTACTGTAGGGGAAACGTGTTGTAGATAGCCTCACTGTTGCGGGGAGTGGGAACACTTGGAGTGCCTGTGCGTAAGAGCCTGGCTGACAATTCCCTTAAGTTAATGGGCGAGAGAAACGGATTCGTGCAGCCGCACCTCTCCCACCGGCTCTCAGTATCAGAACGGTAGCACTCCTCTGGCCTTGTGCGTGCAGTTCAAGTTGCAGGCCCCTCCCTGGAAGGCACTACAGTGTGGAGAAAGCGCGCTTTAGCTCCCGCCAGTCCCTAGCGGAGACGACGCTGTATGGTGTGAGCTGTGCCTGAGAGGCCGGCGAACGGCTTCCCTACGTAAAACCGAGGGAAAGAAAGGCCGGTGCCGGAGACGCCTCTCTGCTCAGCTCTTGTTCCTGGGGCTAGTACCGTTGCCCCGGCGTGTTTGCAGGCCGAGAGCCAACCTCCTAAGTCGAGGCAACCACACTGTAGAAAATCCTTACTTCAGCCAGACTAGGCCTTCCTGAGGGTGGAAACCTTTTGCTGTGTGAATGCGGGCGAGCACTGCCAGTGAGTCCAAAACCGTTTTCCGAGGGAGACTGAAGCCGCGGCAGAAGGGAGAACACAACTCCCCACTTGTTTCCTAAAGCCCGCCCAGCGGCCGCCCCCTTGGGCAAGCAAGTCTCACTGCTCGCGTACCAAAGCAAGAAAACAGTACTGTAGGGGAAGCGTGTTGTAGATAGCCTCACTGTTGCGGGGAGTTGGAACACTTGGACTGCCTGTGCGTAAGAGCCTGGCTGACGATTCCCTTAAGTTACTGGGCAAGAGAAACGGATTCGTGCAGCCGCACCTCTCCCACCAGCTCTCAGTATCAGAATGGTAGCACTCCTCCGGCCTGTGTGCGAGCAGGCCTAAGTTGAGGGCCCCTCCCTGGAAGGCACTACACTGTGGAGAAAGAGCGCATTAGCTGCCGCCGGTCCCTAGCGGAGCGGAAGCTGTATGGTGTGCGCTGTGCTTGAGAGCCGGGCGAACGTCTTCCCTACCTAAAACCGGGGGAATGGAAAGCCGGGGCCGGAGACGCCTCTCGGCACATCTCTTGTTCCTGGGGCTAGTACCGTTGCCCCGGTGTGCCTGCAGGCCTAGAGCCAACCTCCTAAGTCGAGGGAACCCCACTGTAGAAAATCCTTACTTTGGCCACACTAGGCCTTCCTGAGGCTGGAATCATTTTGCTGTGTGAATGCGCGCGAGCACTGCCAGCGAGTCCAAAACCATTTTCCGAGGGAGACTGAGGCCGCAGCAGAAGGGAGAATACAGCTCCTCACTTGTTTCCTGAAGCCAGCCTTGGGGCCGCACCCTTGAGCATGCAAGTCTCACTGCTCGCGTACCAAAGTAAGGAAACAGTAGGGTAGGGGACCGTGTTGTAGAGAGCCTCACTGTTACAGAGAGTGGGAACACTTGGAGTGTGTGTGCGTGAGAGCCTGGGAGACGAGTCCCCTACGTTCCTGGGCGAGAGAAACGAACTCGTGCATGCGCATCTCTCCTACCAGCACTCAGTGGCAGAATGCTAGCACTCCTCAGGCATGTGTGCCTGCAGGCCTAAGTAGCAGGCCCCTCCCTGGAAGGCACAACACTGTGGTGAAAGGGCGCTTTAGCTGCAGCCGGTCCCTAGCGGAGCGGAAGCTCTATGGTGTGCGCTGTGCTTGAGAGCCCGGCGAACGTCTTCCCTTCGTAAAACCGGGGGAAAGAAGAGCCGGTGCCGGAGATGCCTTTCGGCACAGCTCTTGTTCCTGGACCTAGTACCTTTACCCCGTTGTGCGTGCAGGCCAAAAGCCAAAAACCTCACTCGAGGGAACCGCTCTGTAGAGAATCCGGGCTTCGGCCAGACTAGGCGTTCCTAGGGTGGAAGCCTTTTGCTGTGTGCATGCGTATGAGCTCTGCCAGGGAGTCCAAAACCATTTTCTGAGGGAGACTGTGGCCGCGGCAGACGGGAGAACACAACTCCCCACTTGTTTCCTGAAGCCAGCCAAGCGGCCGCCCCCTTGGGCATGCAAGTCTCACTGCTCGCCTACCAACGCAAGGAAACAGTAGGGTAGGGGACCGTGTTGTTGAGAGCCTCACTGTTACGGACGGTGGAAACACTTGGAGTGTTTCTGCGTGAGAGCCTGGGAGACGAGTCCCCTAAGTTAATGGGTGAGAGAAACGGATTAGTTGCAGCGGCACCTCTCCCACCAGCTCTCAGTATCAGAATGGTAGCACTCCTCAGGCATGTGTGCGTGCAGGCCTAAGTTGCAGGCCCCTCCTTGGAAGGCACAGCACTGTGGAGAAACCACACTTTAGCTCCTGCCGGTCCCTAGCTGAGAGGACGCTGTAGGGTGTGCGCTGTGCTTGAGAGCCTGGCGAACGGCTTCCCTATATAAAACCAAGGGAATGAAAGGCCGGTGCCGGAGACGCCTCTCGGCTCAGCTCTTGTTCCTGGGGCTAGTACCGTTGCCCCGGTGTGCTTGAAGGCCAAACGCCAAGCACCTAACTCGAGGGAACCACACTATAGAGAATCCAGGCTTCGGCTATCTAGGCTTTCCTGAGGGTGGAAAACTTCTGCTGTGAGCATGCGTGCGAGCACTGGCAGCAAGTCCAAAAGCATTTTCTGAGGGAGAGTGAGGCCGCGGCAGAAGGGAGAACACAACTCCCCACTTGTTTCCTGAAGCCAGCCCAGCGGCCGCCCCCTTGGGTATGCAAGTCTCACGACTTTAGGTCGCGAACTAAAGCAAAGAAATAGTACTGTAGGGGAACAGTGTTGTAGATAGCCTCACTGTTGCGGGGAGTGGGAGCACTTGGAGTGCCTGTGCGTTAGAGGCTGGCTGACGAGTCCCTTCAGTTACTGGGCGAGAGAAACGGATTCGTGCAGCCGCCCGTCTCCCACCAGCTCTCAGTATCAGAACGGTAGCACTCCTCCGGCATGTGTGCGTGCAGGCCTAAGTTGCAGGCCCCTCCCTGGAAGGCACTACAGTGTGGCGGAACCGCGCTTTAGCTGCCGCTGATCCCTAGCGGAAAGGACGCTGTATGGTGTGCGCTGGGCTTGAGAGCCTTGCGAACGTCTTCCCTACGTAAAAGCGAGGGAAAGAAAGGCCGGTGCAGGAGACTCCTCTCGGCTCAGCTCTTGTTCCTGGAGCTAGTACCTTTACCCCGGGGTGCGTGCAGGCCAAAAGCCAAAAACCTCACTTGAGGGAACCGCAGTGTAGAGAATCCAGTCTTCGGTCAGACTAGGTCTTCCTAGGGTGGAAGCCTTTTGCTGTGGGCATGCGTATGAGCTCCGCCAGGGAGTCCAAAACCATTTTCTGAGGGAGACTGAGGCGGTAGAAGAAGGGAGAACACAACTCCCCACTTGTTTCCTGAAGCCAGCCCTGCGGAGCCCCCTTGAGCATGCATGTCTCACCGCTCACGTGCCAACGCAAGAAACAGTACTGTAGGGGGACCGTGTGGTAGATAGCCTCACTGTTGCGGGGATTGGGAACACTTGGAGTGTCTACGCATAAGAGCCTGGCAGACGAGTCCCCTAAGTTACTGGGCGAGAGAAACGGCTTCGTGCAGCGGCACCTCTCCCACTGGCTCTCAGTGGCAGAATGCTAGCACTCCTCCGGCATGTGTGTGTGTAGGCCTATGTAGCAGGCCCCTCCCTGGAAGGCAGAACACTGTGGTGAAAGCGCGCTTTAGCTCCCGCCGGTCCCTAGCGGAGAGGACGCTGAATGGTGTGCGCTGTGCTTGAGAGACCGGCGAACGGCTTCCCTATGTAAAACCGGGGGAAAGAAAGGCCGGTGCCGGAGACGCCTCTCGGCTCAGCTCTTGTTCCTGGAGCTAGTACCTTTACCCCGGTTTGCGTGCAGGCCAAAAGCCATAAACCTCACTCGTGTGAACCGCACTGTTGAGAATCCGGGCTTCGGCCAGACTAGGCCTTCCTGAGGGTGGAAGCCTTTTGCTGTGTGTCAGCGTATGAGCTCCGCCAGCGAGTCCAAAACCATTTTCTTAGGGAGACTGAGGCCGCGGCAGAAGGGAGAACAGAACTCCCCACTTGTTTCCTGATACCGGCCCTGCGGCCGCCCCCTTGAGCATGCAAGTTTCAGTGCTCGCGTACCAATGCAAGGAAACATTAGGGTATGGGACCGTGTTGTAGAGAGCCTCACTGTTGCGGAGGGTGGAAGCACTAGGAGTGTGTGTGCGTGAGAGCCTGGGAGACGAGTCCCCTAAGGTATTGGGCGAAGGAAACGGCTTTGTGCAGCTGCACCTCTCCCAACGGCTCTCAGTGGCAGAATGCTAGCACTCCTCCGGCATATGTGCTTGCAGGCCTAAGTAGCAGGCCCCTCCCTGGAAGGCACAACACTGTGGTGAAAGCGCGCTTTAGCCCCCGCGGGTCCTGGCTGAGAAGACGCTATACGGTGTGCGCTCTGCCTGAGAGCTCGGGAAACGGCTTCCCTATGTAAACCTGAGGGAGAGAAAGGTCGGTGCCGGAGACGCCTCTCGGCTCAGCACTTGTTCCTGGGGCTAGTACCGTTGCCCCGGTGTGCTTGAAGGCCGAGACCTAACCACCTAACTCCAGGGAACCACACCGTAGAGGATCCGGGCTTCGGCCAGACTAGGCCTTCCTGAGGGTGGAAGGCTTTTGCTGTGGGCATGCGTGCGAGCACTGCCAGCGAGTCCAAAACCATTTTCTGAGGAACCTGAGGCCGTGGCAGAAGGGAGAACACAACTCCCCACTTGTTTCCTGAAGCCAGCCCTGCTGCCCCAATTTGGTGTTCAAGTCTAACTGCTTACGAACTGACTCGAAGCGACCACCTTGTGGTGAAACTCTGCCCTGGCGACCCTCGACTTCTCTGAGGATGGAAGCAGCCTACGCGGTCCCGTGGAGGATAGCCTGGGGAACAAGTGCCCTTCGTCGAAGCGAGGGAGAAACGGGGCGGTGCGGAAGGCAACTCGCAGCTCAGCACTCTTGCTACCTGAAACTAGTAACGCTCTACTGCTCCACGTGTGCTGGGAAGGTTCAGGGCTCCACCCTGGCTTAGAAGAAACAAGCCTTCACCTGCAAGCCCAGCCTTCAACTCACGTCGCCTCTCCCCAGGGTGGCCACATTTTCAAGGGTGCTTGTGTGCCCACCTAGGGAGAGGGTGTCAGAAGAATTCCAAGGTAGAAAGAAGCATGGGCCCAAGGCGCCTCTCGACTCAACTCCTCTTTCGTGAAGCTAGGTCGTCTGCCTCCTGTGTGCGTTTAGTCCTAAGTGCCATCCGCCTAGCGCAAAGGAACAAGACGGGAGAGGCCCCCGCGCCTACCCATATAACGCCCTTTCCTGAGCGCAAACTTCATCTGTCCGGTGTTTGTGTGAAAGCCTGAGAAATGGGACCTGAACGTTCCTCGGACCGAGAGACAGGCCTGGAACGAAGGCTGCTCTCGACTCCCCTCTTGTTTTAGGAGGTTAGCACTGCTGTCCCCTGTCTGCCTGCCTGGAAGCCTGGGTACCTGACCACTATCACAGAGAGTCCAAGTTGTCGAGTCACCGAACTTTAGCTACCATTGCTGTTCTTGAAGCTGGAGGAATTTCGCGGTGGTCGTGTATGAGAGCACGGGGAACGGGTTCCATCCGTGAAACTGAGCGAGAAACAGGATGGTGCAGAAGGCAGCTCTCTCTCCCCTCTTGTTTCCTGAGGCTAGCCGCGTGGCTCCGCATGCACATGCAGGCGTAAGGCCAGCCACCCCACTCGAAAAGACAACACTTCTTAAAAGTTCCGATTTTGTGCTCCGCGGCTCTGTCACTTGCCAGAAGCGGCCGACGGAGGCCCCCCTCCCTCGCCGTCTATCCTCCAGAATATCACCTCTGATTCACTTCTCTGCACGTCCTACCTTCCAGAAAGTGGTCGCTTTTCTGTTCAGATTGTTGTTACTATTCTTATCTTTCATCTCCTGTTGAGTTCGTAGGTGTTCAGAATGGTTTGATCCCTATTCAGCTGAATTCCTGAGACCAGACGAAATCCAGATCTCCTACTCCTCCACCTTCTTGCTCCGCCCTCTCTGTAGTAGTGCTTCTTGAAAAGGGCCTCTAGTGCAGTTTTTCCCAGATGAGTGAGTTGGTGGTATTCCTTGACTAGATGTCCTCCAGTTGCTGTTGGAACAAAGATGCACCCATCTGCCATCATTTGTCATCCCTTTTCAGTCTGGGTGGCCCCCTCAGCCATGGCTCATTCTATTTCCTTTTTAGTGTAAGTGAGTGGAGGGACTTCCTCTGGGGGTGTCAGGGCCATGGTGAGGGACGGGGCTCTGTCCATGTCCTCACTGGCTCTGGTCTTGGCTGCCTCATCTACCAGATGATTTCCCCACGCTTATGGGGTCATCTCCTTTCTGGTGTCCTTTACAGTGCAGGATTGCTACTTCCTTTGGAAGCCAGACGGCTTTGAGGAGTCTCAGTATCTCCTCCTTGTTTTTGATAGCTTTCCCTGCAGCTGTTAGGAAGCCCCTTTTCTTGTAGATGTCTCCATGTATATGTACAGTAGTGAAGGTGTACCGAGAGTCAGTATAGATATTGACTCGCTTGACTTCACCGAGGGTGAGGGCTCGGACTAAGGCATATAATTCAGCCTGTTGAGCTGAACATCCAGCTGGTAATTCCTTAGCTTCTAGAACTTCAGTGGTTGTAGTTACTGTATAACCTGCTTTCCCAGTGCTCATTTGTAGGTTACTGCTGCCATCGCTGAACAGCGTGACCTCTGGATTCTTTATGCCTTGATCCTGCAGATCTGGACGGCTCGAGTAGACTTCATCAGTCACCTCAGAGCAATCATGGTCTGGTTCCCCCTCTTCGGTGGGGATAAAGTTTGCTGGGTTTAATGTCTTTACTGTTTCGAGGGTGACCCATGGGTTTTCACAGAGGAGCCCTTGGTATTGTGCTAGTGGAGAGTTGGAAAGGAAGTGGTGCCCCTGTGTGTTCATGAGGGACACAGCTGTGTGAGGGACCTGCTTCTTTGAGTTTGGCCAGATGATCTTGGATGCCAATCTTAGCTTCTTGTGGAAGGGGCTATTGCCTTTGCTTCTGAGGTTGGGCTCCTGAGATCAGTTCAACAATGATAGGGGCCCAATTCCGGGCTAGTCCAGGTGGGTTGTCTTCAGCCCATACTGAAGGGAAAGCGAGTCTGAACACTGGCGGGCTGCTCTGATGGGCCTAGCACAGAATAGTCTCCATTCTTCTTCCCTTGGCGTGGTAATTGTTAGTACCAGATACCCCGTCTCCTTTTGCCTTGGGTTCAATTGGAGGCTAGTGTGTCTGGTGGGCTCAAAGGTTATCTGAGCCCCAAGCTTGGAGAATACATCTCGGCCCAGGAGGGGGATGGGGCAATCAGGCAGATAAAGGAATTCATGTTGGACCTTGTGGCCCCTGAGTTCACACTGTTGTATTGCCCACGTCCTGGTGGCCCCAAGGATAGTTGCAGTCCTTTTGCTGAAACAGGCCACTGGGGAAGTGACAACAGAGTGCTCAGCCCCAGTATCAACCATAAAAGTCACAGGCTGGCCCACTACTTTCATTCTGACCATGAGCTCATGGGGGCCAAGGAGAAAAGAGCCCGGTCCCTCTTAGTCTGAGTCTATTCCCACAAGGCCTATGAGGTCCTCCTCTCGGAGTTCTTCCTTGTAGTGGTTGGGCTTCTGAGCCTTCCCCCGGTTGGGACATTCATTTTTCCAATGCCCTTTCTCCTTACAGTAGGCACATTGATCCCTTGTCAAGGGGGTTCTGGGTCTTCCCCTTTTCGGTGATCGGGATCTCCCCGCCTTTGTGTTGTCCTTTTCTTTCAGGTGGCGGTGAGGAAGCTGACTTTCTTTTTGATCTTTTGGTCGCCTTCCCTTTCGGCTGTGACCTCCCTGTTCATGTAGATCTTATTGGCATTCTCTATTAGCTGAGTGATGTTCATCCTGGCAAAACCCTCTAGTTTCTGAAATTTTCTTCTGATGTCTAGGGCGGCCTGAGCCACGAAGGAAATGTTTACCATCTGTTGACTTTCCTGTGCCTCAGGGTCAAATGGAGTGTATGTCCTATAGGCTTCACATAGTCTTTCATAGTAGTTCCCAGGAGAATCCCCTGGTTGTTGAGTGACCAAGGATACCTTAGTCATGTTCATGGGTTTCTTAGCTCCTGCCCGGATTCCCCAGACGAGGGCCTCCTGGTATCGGCGGATGTGGGCCTGTCCTTCATCCGTGGTAAGGTGCCATACTGGGTGCTCCTCGGGTATGGCTGTGTTAGCCCAGGCAGTAGGGTCCATGACCCCGCAGGTGCATGCTTTTCTAGGTACTGCCATACTCCTCTCATTACTCTCCTCCTCTCTTCTGTGTTAAACAGGGTGCAGAGTAACTGGTGGCAGTCTTCCCAGGTCGGCCAATGAGTCTGGAAGATAGATTCCATGAGGTCTACCATAGCCTGTGGTTTCTCAAGTAGGATGGAGTGCTGTGTTTCCTGTTGAGGAGGTCGGTAGTGGAGAATTGTTGATAATACATCATGGAACAACTGGGTTGGACTGTCCCATCTTCATTGTGCCTCTCGGGTTCCCACGCCTATCATACAGGCATTTGGAAGGTGCTTGTGCCCAGCCTGGGGTGCAGCCTGGCTGCTGGTCCCGGAGAGAGTGGATCCTCCGGGCCTGGGGGTGGTGGGGAGACTGATGGTGGTGGAGTGTTGGGACTGGGAGTGCAGAAGTTTGGGGTTCGTATGGTGGAGGCAGGATCGGTCATCTCCAGAATCTCCAGCTAGAATCTGTGGAGGCTAGGGCTTCTTTTGGTCTTCTTTGGGCCACTTGGATGAGGCGAATAAGACCCTGGCCTGTCCCTGCCTAATGCAAGTGAATTGCACCCAAGGGGAGAAGGGTCTGGGTAATTCCAAGCCAGGAGTCAATGTACAGAAACTGGCCGGGGTGTCCTTGTTCTCCTGTTATGACTTGCCACCCTTGATGGATTGTTGGGACATCCAACGTCCCTTCTGAATGCCACCCATTAAAAGTGGGCCATTCCAATTCACAGAGGGTTCTCAGTTTGCTGGGATTCATCCTGATTCCATAGTCTCCCGAGAACCCCTTCTTGAAATTTTTGATCATGGTCTCGAGGACTGTGGGTTTACTCTCTCCTGACCCCATGGTGATATTCCATGTGCGATGGTGCAGAGACAAAGTGGGTGTGCCTCCTGAGGTGAGGAGACCAATCTGATGCCCATCTGGCCGTGTCCTGAAGGAGATTAGGTGAGGCTTAGCCGTAGTGGTCTCAACGTTGTGACTTACGATCAGAAACTATTCCTATGCCACCCTAGACTGTATGCCATTCACCACGGAATCACAGATGGGTCCACTCAGACTCCATAGGCTTCTGGGGACATTAAGGGTGCCTGCCTGTGGAGCCACAGAATCATTTCACCTGGTGGTAGTCAGGAAGGACTGTCCACTCACTCACACATTTTACTCCAGAGGTTATTACATTCCCTCCCTGGGAATCCCTACCTGTGAGACCTCTAAGAGGTCTCCGGGAGGTGATCAGGCTCCCATTCCACACCGACGGGTGGGTCTGTCTGGGTCCTGGGGCCCCAGGCCTTACCATGATCTGACATCGGAACTGGGTCCTCACCTGCCAATTCTCCTTGAGTTGGGAGGGAACAGTGGAGTGGGGCCAATCCAAGGCAACAGGTCGGGAGACTGCTGAATGCTAGGCAGGGTGCACCTTCTCCATTATGATCCCTCGTTCCGTCACTGCCCTGCCATTGCCACCAAACTGGTGGCAACAATGGGCCAGCGCAGTTCGGTTTCCCAGTCAGGGAACCAAATGTTACAAACCTGGACTGGATCACCCTAAAGAAGAACCAAGCCGTACCCGGAAATCTTGGAGGATAGGAGGTTTATTTAATGCCAGCGGGCTTAGAGAAGAGTGGTCTCCAAAGGTCTGAGCCCCGAGCGCAAACAAAGGGGGTAATTTATACCTTTCAACTTCCGCATACTTGGCAATTTTGGCGCGTGAAAAGCGAGGCAGGGAGAAGAACTCGGAAGAGCCCCAGAGCAGGGCCTGGGACTCTTGCTGGCTCAGTTGGCCATCTTAGGACACAGATTTTTCTTCTTTAGTTCTACAGATGAGAAAACTGAGCTCTAAAGAATCTAAAGGTTCAGGAGTAAGTTAATGACAGACAATAACTAGAGAATAAAATCGGGGTCCCTGAACCAATCATCCTATGTGTTTTCCACTCACCTTATTACATTTGGAATTACATATGGGATTTCATTCAAACATCCACCTTCAGGAAGACATATCTTACATAAACTTAAGGATATCTATAAGTAGTCATCTGGAAATTTTCCACTGGGTCCAACCTGAAAAGTTGTTAATTAGGCAGATCCATTCTCACTGGCTGGCCCCTCTGGGGGGGCCTTGCCTGGGACCAGAGCAGAATGACAACGGACCTGGGAGGTGGGCTGAGAAGAGGTGAGTTTACTCCTGGTTTAGATCTTAATTTATTTTTCATACCAGCCATATTCAGAAACGGCTCCTGTGCATATGTAATAGGGTGATTGAGTTAAATAATAAATGACAAGAGAGGCCACAGGAGGTTGGAAAGCAAAGCAAGAGAGAAGCAGTCTGATTTCGGCTGAAATTGCAGAGGACATTGAGCTGCCGAGGGAGTGATGGGAGAGCGGAAGGGCCCCATGGTAATAGGAACAAAAAAAAAGAACTGGCGAGAAGAGCCGTGTGGCCTGTTACAGCCCGAGGAAGGCAGAGAGAAAAAGGACAAACTCAGTGTAGAAATATAAACAGGACATTAGGTGTTTAAAAAGTGGGGGGGATCCTGAAGTCACATCTAGTGTCGGGGAGTAACGTGGGTCACAGGACATTGAATCTTCATGATAAATGGGCTTTTCCAGAGGGGGATCAATCACAGACGTGGCCTTAAGTGGAGTCAACCAGGTAGGGCTGATTTTGTCATGTTGTTTGGACATTGGGAACAAGGTTCGTCTGTGCTCAGCTACCAGTCAGGATGCTGGAAGGGTGGACAAAAGGAGACACTGAGGAAAGCCCAGGATTCTCTGGCAGGAGCCTGACTCCCCTCCCCCACCCACCCCATTTTCAGCTCACAACAATCCCACCCATTCCCTACCCAATCCATCACCTTCTGCTCTTGCCCAGTTCCTACTAGGCCTTCTGCCATCGTTCCTTCCTACCCATCCCGTCCCAGTCGTGATCCAAAACAACGTGTCATCACCATTGTCAACCTGCCCATTCTCAACCTGCATTTTTATCCCCTCATGTTTTGTTTACAGATCCCTTTATTTGGTCCTCATCACTATGACAGTCTATGCATTTGTAGGATTAAACTCTCAAGATGCTAGACCTTAGGGGTGTAGGAATTTGACACACCTAAAGCAGGACATGTCAACTTTTTTCTTTTTGTGATTACGCAGAAAGTGACATTTGTGTAGCCCACTGGGGTGGAGGACTTCAGCCCAGCCCAGGCCCCACCAGCTACCCCAGGGGCTGAAGTGTGTAGGCAAAGCTGAGATCAGTTCCCAGCACAGTGTTTTGGAGGCTCCACAAAGGACTGTAGGATTCTGCACACTCCCAACACCACACACTTTCCCTATAGACTTGTAGGCTGCTTGTTTGTCCTTTGGCTGACTCACCAAATGACATCAATTCCAGGGAAGGCCTCATCCCTCTTCTGCTGTCTAAGGTAACAGCAAAATGGAATAGTTTGGTGGTGCAGTCACAGCAGGACTGGCTCCTTTGCCTCAGCCAGGAAAAAGCAGCCATGGTGTTCAAATGTATTTAGGGGGAAACTATCACACTAGTTACAGAGCTTGTCACAGTGCTCAGGGCTGAAAGGGAGACAGAAGGGAGTATCATGCAGTTCCTGCTTTTGTGAGGTTTGATTCCAGTAGCAGGGATGAGACAAGCCCGGGAGAACTATAACAGAAGCCCGGAGAGATGAGAACCATGAGAAAAGATCACAGCCCCTGGGTGTTGAAAGGAGGCAGAGGGTCTGTCCAGCTGAGACAGAATCCTCCAGGGTTCCACCGAAGTCATATCATGTCACATGGGCCTGAGGGAGGGGGCAGGATTTCCCCAGGAGTGGAGGGGGATAGAGGAGTACATTCCAGGTCCAGTGAGGAACATGAACAAAGGACAAAGGGGCAAAACAACAGATAGGGTGGAGAAAACCACATAGTCTGGGAAATGTGAAGACTGTGGAGACGGTCCAGGGATCCTATAGAGAAGTTAAGTTGGAGTTAGGTCATGTAGAGCCCTGATTCCAGGGTGAGGAGAGGTGTGGGTTTAAGGGGTCACAGGAAGCCCTTGTCTGAACTCTCCTTCTGGACCCATGGAAGCCCAGCGTGCTGGCTATGCGAGACAAGGGGAACCCATGTAAATTTGCTGCTTCCTGTACCTTGTGTGGTATAGTCCTTTGGCCTCTGATCTAGGAGGCCTTGTGCCTTTTGCCAGGCTAAGTTGTTAGTTTGTAAGTGGGGTGAAATCTAAGACTCTTCATGGTTATTGACAGTAGGATGGTTTTGAAGGGGAGAGCCTGGAGCTGTGGCAAACAGGAGGCTATAGTTAGGATGCTACGGCTTACAGGTAAGAGAGTATGCAACTAAGAATGGCTTAAAAAGAAATGTCATTTAATGATCTCACATCAACTATGAGATCAGAAAATTCCAGGAGTGGTTAATTTGGCAGCTCAACATTAGAGTCTTATTTTTTTTAAAGATTTTAGTTATTTATTTGACAGAGAGAAACACAGTGAGAGAGGGAACACAAGTGAGGCAGAGGGAGAAGGAGGCTTCCCGCCAACCAGGGAGCCCGATGTGGGGCTTGATCCCAGGACCCCGGGATCATGACCTGAGCTGAAAGCAGACACTTAATGACTGAGCCACCCAGGTGCCCCAGAACAACATTAGAGTCTTGATTAGCTTCCCTTTGAGGCTATTTTCTCCTCATAGTCCCGAGATGGCTGCCATAGCACCAACCCTCACAGCCTCACAGAACAATAGACCATCTTCCCCACAGAAAGCATATAAGTTAGAGAAAGAGTTTTGTTTTTATGTGACTCCCTCTTTCTGTCAGGTAAGAAGACTTTCCTTCATGTTTCATGGGCCAGAACTAGGTCACAGGCCCACTAAAAATCAATCACTAGCAAATAAGAATGGGATTAACAAATAATTTAGACCAGTGATTCTCAAATTTGAGTGTGCTTATTAAAAATTAGAGGACTTTTTAATACACAGATTGCTGGGCCTCAGGGTTCTGGTTTAGTAGGTCTGGGGTGGGGCCCAAGAATTTTCATTTCTAACAAGTTCCCAGGTAGGGTGCTGCTGATCCAGGGACCACACTTTCAGAAGCACTGGTTTAGGGTGCTGGTTCTTAACTCTGGCTATATAGTAGAATAACCTTGTGAAGTGTATATATATAAAAAACTGTAACTATCTGGGTGATTCTAAGATGTAATATATACAAAAAATTTTATATATAAATATATAATGTGTGAGCCATATACCTGATCTATTGAATCAAAATTTCAGGCAGCAGGGCCTGTAAGCTGGGATTTTAAAAAAATCCCTCAAGTAATTCTAATGTGCAGTCAGGGTTACACAGGCTGGCCTAAATCAAAATGGAATCTCCCTGCCTGATCCCTAGTGTCAGCATTCTCTGAACAAGGAACAGGGAGAATGGCTTGGAGTAGCCAGCCCGCGGTGGTGGCCGCAGGGAATATCATGGTGCTCAGAGCTTTAAATGAAGGAGCATGAGGAGGAGCGGGGACTAAAGGATGACAGGGAGGAGCATCTCTGAGGGCCTTTGCGGGTAGAAGTGACCATCCTTGGAAGCTGATGGGATGTAGAAAGAGAGGGAGAGGGAGGTGGTGATATGGGGTTTCCAGAGAGCCATGAGGAGAACGAGGGAACCCAGAGGAACAGGCGCTGCAGGGATGTAATAGTTCCAATTGGGATGTATGGAGCTGGAGGTGGCCATGGGGCGCCTTGTAGGACAGCCCAACAAACAGGTGAGTGGGATGGAGGCTGGAGACGCATGATTGAGAGGTGAGGGCTCAAGATGGCGACAGGCACAGCAAGGGTCTTTCTCCTGGGGAACCCCCTCACCCCCGGTCATGCAGTCAGCTACATGCTCTTAGGACTCAGCATCCCTTACCTAGGCTATTCTGGCAGAACCCTGTCTGGACTTCCTGCCTCCAATCTCTCATGTCCAATAATCCATTTCCCACACAACTTTCTTTTTTTTTTTTTTTTGAATTTTTTTTCTGGCCTCTGGGTGGTCTCTTTTTCAATTTTTTATTTTTATTTTTATTTATTTTTAATTTTTTATTATTATATTAATCACCATACATTACATCATTAGTTCTTGATGTAGTGTTCCATGATTCATTGTTTGTGCGTAACACCCAGTGCTCCATGCAGAATGTACCCTCCATAAAACCCATCACCCAGCTAAACTATCCCCCTACCCTCCTCCCCTCTAGAACCCTCAGTTTGTTTTTCAGAGTCCATCGTCTCTCATGGTTCGTCTCCCCCTCCGACTTACTCCCCTTCATTCTTCCCCTCCTGCTATCTTCTTCTTTTTCTTTTTTCTTAACATGTTGCATTATTTGTTTCCGACATACAGATCTGTGATTCAACAGTCTTGCACAATTCACAGCACTCACCATAGCACATACCCTCCCCAATGTCTATCACCCAGCCACCCCATCCCTCCCACCCCCCACCACTCCAGCAACACTCAGTTTGTTTCCTGAGATTAAGAATTCCTCATATCAGTCCCACACAACCTTCTGAATGATATTCCTAACACAAAACTGTGATCCTTGGACTTCATTTCTTAAAGCACTTTCCTAGACTACCACTACCACAGAGAGGTTCTCAGGCTTGGTCACACATTAGAATCACTGCAGAAGTGTTTAACAAACTCTGGGTGCTGGGCCACCCTGACACCAGCTCTTTCAACTCTCTGATTTAACTGTTCTGCATTGGCGACTGGGGGTATCTATTTTTAAAGTCCCCTTCCAAAGATACCAATGTGCGGGCAGAGTTGATACTTCTGACCCTCAGGGTGAAGTCCCAACTCCTGGGCCTGGTGGACATCCTGGCCTCTCCCTACAAAGCTCCTGCTTATCTTACCACATTGATCTTCCTGTGCTTATTCCTGGAGCTCAAGCCCTCTGGTCCCCTGCCATTCCCTGAACACACCATGCACTTTCATGCTTCTGAGACTCCACACCTGCCCTTCCTCTGCTCAGAAAGCCGTTTCTGCTTGTTGGCTACATGGATATCTTTATTCCAGGCTCACTCAGCTGTAGCATCATCTCCATCCTGAGGGCTTCCTTGGTCTTCCAAGGTAGTGACTACTTTTTCTTTGAGTGCCCCCACCTGGTCCCGTTCCTCTATTATAGCACCCATCATTGAAAAGTACAGATGTGTATTCATCTCTTCGATGGGTTTTGCTCACCCACTTACTGTGGGACTTCAGGCAGGTTTTTTTCAGCCCTCCTGGTTACCACATTTACTCTAAAAGAGATAATGATGTCCACTGCGTGATTTGCTTTTTTTTCCTTTCTTCCTTTCTTCCTTTCTTCCTTCCTTCCTTCCTTCCTTCCTTCCTTCCTTCCTTCCTTCCTTTCTTTCTTTCTTTCTTTCTTTCTTTCTTTCTTTCTTTCTTTCTT
>NW_027397084.1:17500-56278 GCF_003265705.2 Callorhinus ursinus
CTTTCTTTCTTTCTTTCTTTCTTTCTTTCTTTCTTTCTTTCTTTCTTCCTTCTTTCCTTCCTTTCATATTTTTAAATTTTATTATTATTTTAAAAGATTTTATTTAATCAATTAATTAGTTAACTAACTAATTAGTTAACAAGCTCCCGACGGGGAGCTTGATCCCAGGATACTGGGATCATGACTCAAGCTGAAGGCAGACACTTAACCAACTGAGCCACCGAGGTGCCCCTATTTATTTATTTTAGAGAGAGAGAGGGAGCAAGAGTGAGAACGAGCAGGAGGGACAGAGGGAGTGGGAGAGAGAATCTCAAGCAGACTCAGAGTGAGCATGGAGCCTGACATGGGGTTCAATCTCACGGCCCTGAGAGAACTACCTGAGCCAAAACCAAGAGTTGAATGCTTAACTGACGATGCCACCCAGGTGCCCCCACTGCGTGAGATTCTTATGAGGGGATGAAATGAAACGATTTGTGTTCAGTGTAGAGCATGTAGAACACAGGGCCTGGCACAGAAAAAACCCTCCACTCTGGACCAGTGTTGCCCAAAAGAAATACAAAAAGCCACAAAAAAGAAAAAAAAGAGAGGTAAATCAATCTCAGTAGTATATTTTATCTTAATATGTCCCCAATATTGCCTTTGAACATGTAATCAATATAAAAATTATTAATGGACTAGTTTTACTGGTTTTCGTAGAAGTCTTTGAAACATATTTTACAGTTCTAGCACATCGCATTTCAGATTAGCCACTTTTTTTTAAAGATTTTATTTATTTATTTGAGAGAGAGAGAGAATGAGAGATAGAGAGCATGAGAGGGAAGAGGGTCAGAGGGAGAAACATACTCCCTGCTGAGCAGGAAGCCCGATGTGGGACTCGATCCCAGAACTCCAGGATCATGACCTGAGCCGAAGGCAGTCGCTTAACCAACTGAGCCACCCAGGCGCCCCAGATTAGCCACTTTTCAAGTGCTCACTAGCCATATGTGGCCGGTAGCTACTGTACTGGACAGCTCAGTGCCAGATTAAAGAAATTCTGTGAATTTCTTGAGGTTATGCACTGTATCTGATTTTCCCTTGTATCACTCAATGCTTTGCACAGACTAGTGTTTAATACGTGTCTATGAGATATTATTGAGCTAAGTCAGGTAGTTCCAGAGTCATATCATTGGACAGGTTGCCAAGGAGAATAAATGATAAACAGGCTCTGGAAACCAGCCCAAAAGTACCAAAAGTAAGGCACTATCATTACTCTGACAGAGCCAAGGTGGAGGAGCAGGAACCATCTCCACAGGAAGTCTGAAGTTAGAAGCTTAGAATGGGGAAGGTCTAAATATTGGTCTTGGTGCTGTGGCCACTAATATTTGGGTTCCCTTCAAACTAGTCTCGTGCTAAATTAGAGGCCATCAACTCTACCCAATGACAGAATAGGTGGCCCTTTTTGGGGTAGGATCTTGGGACAACTATGGGAAAATCACTTGACTCCAGAAACCTCCCTGACCAGGCTGAGTTCCAGGGAATGGTTATTAAAACAGACTTGTGTTTAAATTCTGGTTCTACCATCAATGGGCTGTGTGATCTCAGACAACTTACTTAACATTTCGGAGTTTCAGCTTCTGCCATCTGTGAAATGCAGAGACTAACAAGAGCATCTGTATCATAGGGTTGCCTTGAGGAGATCACACACTGTGACCAGGTCTTGGGGAGACCATATGCTTCTGGCATGGCTCCAGATTATCCTCACCTCCTGGTATTCACCCCCTGCATATCCCCTCCCTTTGGGCATGTGCTCGTCTTAGTGACTTAGTTCTAACCAATAGAATATGGCAAAATGTTGTGATGGTACCTCCATGTGTAGATTACGAAGGCTCTGACTTCCGTCTTGCCAGCATCCTCTCTTGCTGGTACTCTCTGCTCTCTGAGGAAGCAAACTTCCAAGTGACAAAATGCTCTTTGAAGAGGTGCACATGGAAAGGAAGAGTGGAGGTCTTGTGCCACAAGCTCACTAGAGCTCCATGAGGAGCAGGCTCCCATAGCTCAAGGGGAAGTAAGTTTTGACAACAATGGGAGTGAGCTTGGAAGTGGGTCCTTCCTGTGGAGCATTGAGATAAGACTGCAGGCTCCTGGGAGCCAGAGGACCCAGTAAAATTGTGCCTGGACCCACAGGAACTATGAGGCAATAAATGTGTGTTGGTTTAAGTTGCAAGCCTTGGGGTAATTTGTTACACAGTAATGGAAAACTTGTGCATGCATGTAGCAATTTGACACAGCATCTAGAAAATAGAAGGTGCTCAGTAGCTTTAAATATTACTTTTTTAGCAGAGGTAGAAGAAAATTTGCTCTTGGTAAGGTGGTTTTGTCCCATACCACAGAAATTCTCTAAGCTAGACAGCCTATTGACATGTTTATGAACAGCCTGGATGAAATCAGACTTGCTTAAGTGGAGTGATAATTTTATTTTTTTAAATTACATTCATTCTTTCTCCCTGGAGTCGGCGTGTACTGGCTCACCCCAGACCTGGTTCCCACCCTTTCCCATCCTGTCCTGGTTCCAACCGGTGCCCCATGTCATCACACTATGAGGACAAAATCAGACCCTTTCCTGGGTTGGAGAGCCACAACTGACCTGGGCCTGAAAGCAACTTTAGGAATGAGAATAAGGTACAATCAGCCCACAGGCCTAAGAGGAGTGTTTTGTTTTGTTTCCTTTTTTCCAGAACTTGTTTGTCCTCAGAGAGAAAAACTAGTAAGAAGAATCCATGCATAATGCTGTTAAGCGTCTGTGATCGTGAAGCCTGATCAATTGTGAAATGTAATCGATCACAGTCTGTCTTGTCTGGGAAACAAATATGTTAACTAATGGAGGGGGTTGTCCGGGCATGATCAAAAGGAAAGGGACTCCAAGGAGCCTCGATTTTTCAGATTTTTTTTCTGCGCTGTCCAGAGCAAGGGGGCACATTTGGCTGACAGAAACATCTACTCTGCTTGACAGGCAGACCCGAGAGGAGATGGAGCATCAGGCAATCATAACTCACCGACATGAGCCATTAAGATCATCCTGCTCCTCCTCTGGCAGAGTCCTTGCTTACTACACAGTCTTCGGATGAGAATCATTCATTTCCCATGTATGCTGGCCTCCCACCAATGGACATGAAGTTCTGGTTCTCTCGGAAGTTATAGGTTTCCCTGGAACTAATGAGCTAATATTCTGTCTTATTCCTGAGTCTCTTGAGAGTTCGCATAGCCTGATCAGTCCCTGACCTCTCAGACGCCGACAAGAGAGAGCGACTGCCTCTCAGAGTGGAGGAAATGTGCCTGGGACCTGGTGACCTCCTGTCCCCCTTCCCTCTTTCCTGCTTTCTGCCCCCTCTTTCTATTCTTTCTCTTCCTCTTTTTTCCTTCTGCTCCACCCACCTCCTCTCTTTCTCTCTCTCAATCTTTCTCTCTCTCGGTGTCATGTCTCTGGTATGAATCACGACACAGCATTTTTGGTTAAGCTAATGGATTTTGGAGCCTACTGGGTTTGAGTCCTGGTTCTGTCATTTAGTAGCCGTGGGCTCTTAGGCAAGTTACTTTAAGCTCTTGGTGACTCATTTGCCAAGTGGGAATAATAACACTTGCCTTCTAAGGCTGATACCAGGATGAAATAAATCAGAGGAGCACCCTGGCACTGCTCACTCAGTGTCAGCTAAGTGACAGATCCTGGTTGCCTGCCATGTGCCATGTCTGCACTGGGTGCTGGTCATAGATGGGTGGGAGACACAGTCCTGCCTCCAGGGTGCTTGCAGGAAGAATGGGGAGGCAGAGATATCAACAGGTCATTTCAAATTATGCCCTTACTTGATGCTGGCTCACCGTGAGGGTTGATATCCCTTGGGGACATTTGAGTCTCGATGCTCTGTGTCTTTTCACTGCCACAGGGGTTACTACTCAGGACCAAGGGGTGCAGGATGTGGGTCCAGGAACCTTATGTGAGAGGGGGTCTGGGAGAGGAGCAAAACCTACAAGGAGAGTCTCAGAGGGCATGGGGGACGAGGTTTGCATCTGTTGCAGCCTTGCAAGCATGTCTCTCCTTGGGTGTTCGGGGCTGTTCCCCCCACTCTGTACTGGTCATTTGATGAGAAGCTCAGTGATTCTCTCTTGGTTTATGGCCACTGCAGCCCTGGTTGGCCTGCAAATGGACAGGTAGATGTGTTGGTGAGGATGTGAGTGTAACAAGATCCTGGTGAATCAATGACTCCAGGACTGACAGTTGTCTGATTGCTGAGGTTGTCAGGGCCCAGGGAGACCTGACGTCATAACCAAGAATAAATGAAGAGATAAGATTGTCTCCTTAGAGGTATGGGAAGGGAGCCGTAAATATCACCACTATTCCCTCCTAGGGGCTTTGAATCCCATTGCCCTGAATGTCCACTGAAGTGTTTGCTACTGGAGTCTACTCTCTGAAGACCATTGTCATATTCTACTCTTCTCTCTTTTGTCAAATGCATGGATTCAGTGTCTTTGTTAATAGGTGTCATACTTTTAAGCAATTTAAAAAGTTAAATTAATTTCTTTTGGGAACAGTTGTTGAGTTAGCATGCATAAAAGTCAAAAGGTACTGAAGGGTATACAGAAAGTATCTCCTGCTCCTTATCCTCAACCACCTGGTTCTTCTCCCCAGGGTAATTAGTGTTAGCAGTTTCTTGTGAGACTGTCAGATCTTTAGATAAAAGAGACCAGGGTGCCTGTGTGGCTCAGATGCTCAAGAGTCAGCCTTCGGCTCAGGTCATGATCCCAGGGTCCTGGAATCGAGTCCCACATCGGGCTCCCTCGCTCCTTGGGAGCCTGCTCTCCCTCTGCCTCTCTCTCTCTCTCTCTCTCTCTCTCTCTGTCTCTCATGAATAAATAAAAATTAAAAAAAAGAGAGAGACCAGGATTTATGGTCAATACTTCTTTATTGAGCACCAACCAGGGCAAGGCACTGCAGGAGGCCACCAGGGAATGGTCTCAGGTCGCTGAGATCCCATGGTGAAGTACAGGAGCAGCTAGGTTGGTCAAAAATTATAATCTGAGCCTATTAAAGGAAAAACAGAGATACGTGCAAGGTGCAGTGGTAGCACCAAGAGGCAGAGAGGAAAATAAGCTAATAATGGAGACAGAGGACGGTCTGTAATCCACCTTTTGGGTTTTCCATGCCGCCATGATTGGAGTGCCATAGAATTCATTTCTTCCTTGGTAAATGAGCTTTTGATTGTTTCTCTTAACTTGGTCTCATAGAATTGAAGTCTATTTTGAATCATTTGCCAACTTAAAAAAAAAAAACAGCTTTACTGAGATAGAGTTCATGTAACACAAAATTTACCTTTTAAAGTGTATAATCCAATAGTTTTAGTCTATTCTACTAAAATAAAATCGTGCATTAACAGGAAAGTCAATTTTAGAAACTTTGCTTTACCCCAAAAGGTAACCCTATACATCTTCATTGTTACCCACACTCTCCCCATTCCCCCAGCCCCTGGCAACTGCTAATCTCCTTTCTATCTCTACAGATCTGCCTATTATGGACATTTAAATGGATATACATTGAATTATGTAATATGTGGCCTTTTGTGTCTGTCTTCTTTTATTTAGCATAATGTATTCAAGGTCCATCCATGCTGTAGCGTGCATCAGAACTTCACCTGTCTATGATGGAATAACACCCCATTGTGTGGATAAACCACATTTTATTGATCCACTCATCAGTTGATGACATTAGGGTGGTTTCTATGTTTTGGCTCTTGTGAATAATGCTGCTATAATCCTTCATGTACAAGTTTTTGTTTGAAAGCTTGTTTTTAATTCCCTTGGGTGTGAACCTGGGTGTGGAATTGCTGAGCCCCATGGTAATTTTATTTTTAACTTATTAAGGATTCACCAAATGGTTTTCCACAAAAGCCACGCCAATTTACATTTCCACCAGCAGCACACAAGTATTCTAATTTCTCATCTTCCTGCTTTTAGAATTGGACTTTTTTTCCTAGATGCTCCTTCTGGAATCATCCACTTAGCTGCCCAATCTGTGGGCTGTGGACTCACCCCAGGCCTCAGCCCCTACTTATCTGGTAGCCAACCTGGACAGAATTTCTAAATCGTGTCTATCTTTAAACTTTAGAAGGGAGAGCTACAGGTCATTACACCTGTATTCATGTCTAGAGAGTGGAAGGGAAGATCTTGGGAGGCAGAGAAAAGGAGGTGTGGTCTATATAGTAGCTGTACTAAGCTCCCTTTTGACCCCAGGGCAATGACTAATTGCTTCTTTCTCTGGTTTCCTCACTCTAGGTGAGTCTAGTGGGCAGGAGAGGGAGAACTAGGGAGCCAAGGACAGAGCCAGGGAAGCAGAAGGTAAAGACCTTGTAATTGTCCAGGGGTAAGCCAGGAAGATTTGGTGGCCAGGTGGTGTCTAGAGGGGACAAAGAATGTCAGCAGCAAGCCAGAAACCCTGAAGCTGAAAAAGGAAGATCAAAGCATGGTCCATACCAGGGGAGGACAGGTAAGCCAGTGTTGACCGTGCAACCCCAGCAGAGTGCATCACAGAGGCTGCTGGCTTTTGAGCCCTGCTTGATCTAACCACAAGCTATGGGCTGCTGGCCTTGCAGATGCAGAGGTGGTTGCAGATGTTGGGAAGGAAGACTCTTACTGCTGCTGGCAGAGGCAGAGGGAAGGGAGCTAGAGTGCTGGGGATTAGGAAGTGTGACCCTTGGGGAGGATGGTGGCCCCCAAGAGAGTCCACTCTGCATTCCTGTAACCCCCGGTCATTCAGCCCTCAGGTGTGCTGTGTGGCTATCCAACAAGGCACTGACTGGCAGAGAAGTGGAAAACATAGTCATTCCCGCAGCCTGGGAAGCCACTAGATAGAGGTTGATGCCAATGTGCAGACCCATTCTGTCCTACCTGTGCACATGATGATAACTGACACTCATGTGCAAGGCACTATTCAAGGCAATTTACATATGTTGATCCATTTAATCCTTAGTAATCTATGAAGTGGGTACTCTTATAATGCTAGTTTGCAGATGAGAAAAGTGAGGCACAGAGTGGTTAAGCAATGGCTCCCCAAAACCCAGCTGGTAAATGCCAGAGCAAGGGTTTGAACCTAGACAGTCTGCTTCCAGGGTGTGTACTTTTTTTTTTTTTTTTGAGAGAGAGAGAGAGAGAACGGGGGTGGGGAGGGGTAGAGGGAAGAGGAGAGAGAGAATCTCTAGCAGGCTCCATGTGAAGGGCTTGATCCCATGACTCTGAGATCACGACCTGAGCTAAAATCAGGAGTCAGACACTTAACAGACTGAGTCACCCAGGTACCCCCGGAGGGTGTACTAGGCTATGCTGCTTGTGTCTTTTAACCTTTGTTGTCCCTTTTCCCTGCCCCCTCCAAGGTCCTGAAGACCCAAGGCCTAGGGTGGCTGAGATTGCTCCTCTTCTAATGCCTTGGCCAACATCCCTCTCTGCCACAATTCTACAGACTCTAGATCTCCTTAGCTCTTCCAGCTTCCCCTCATTTCTCCTTGTCTAATCTTACCAGACTTAGCAGAAACCAAAAGAACACAAGCACAAAACAAAAATGCAAGCAAAGAAATATCACAAAACCCCAAAACTGGAATGCCCAGTTACAATTGCATTTTAGAGAACTAGTGAATGATTTTGTATTATAAGTATGTCCCAGGGATATACTTATGTTTGGGATAAACTTGTGCTACACAATTTTTTGTTGTCTCTCTCAAATTAAAGTAGAACTAGCAGTTCCGTGTTTTATCTGGCAAACTTATCCCTGTTTTTTGGGCTTTGTGTTGGGGTCACACGTAGATGAAGTGTTGCTGTTGTGAACACTCCCCCTTCCAGACAGTTCCCAAAATGTTCACTTCCTATTCATCTTATTATGATTCTTGGGGGAGCCTGTCACTAGAAGGCTCCATTAAAACATGTTTATTTAATCCCGTTTCTCTAGTTCTGGGTTCAAAGCCACAGCTTACCAATCCCAGAGCAGAAGAATGTTTATAAGCCTTTGCTTTAAAACCACACCACAGAGTTTTTGAAATTCTGATGTGCTGCCTACTGGTCTCCTCCCTCTCCTTCCATCATGCTTTTCTATTTCCTCCCATTTAAAAGAGAATTTTCAGATTAGCTTTTTCTGAGTTTCCTTTAGGAAGAGCCATGACAGCTTTCCCCCAAGTTCATGTTCTTCAGGTGTTCTGTGATCTCTCTTACAGATTCTATCAACAGGTTTGGAATAAAAACCAGGCCCATCACTCTTCAGTTCTTAGGCTCTTCTGCAGGCTTTTATAATAAGTCATACATTTTGGCCAACATTTCTGCAATTTCACCCTTCAGAGCTCTTGGGTGGATGCCATCTGGTCAGTAGGATTTATTTACATCTAATTTTTCAATTAGGTCTAGACTGTCTCATTTGTTTACCACTATTTCACCTACAACCCATGTCTTGCCTGCTTCAAAAGATACTCTGAGGGGTAGGAAACTCCCCCCTGGACTTTCCCATCTGCTAGCAGGTGGTTATCAAGGTTGGCTATGGACTAAGCCCTATAGTAGATGCTAGAAGAAGCAAAGATGTAAAAGATATGGTCCCTGCCGTCAAATAACTCACAGTCTGGGAAGGAAGATGATAGAAATTCTTTCAGCTGCAAGTAACAGAAAAATTAGCTAAAAGTGGATTAAAAAATGAGTTTTTTATTATTCACTTATTTATTATAATAAGCAGTCTGGAGGCAGGTGACTGCTGATGTTGGTTTAGCTGCTCAACAGGGTCCTTAGGCACCAGGCCTCATAGGTCCGTTTTTAGTTACTGGCTTCTCATCTTTGTGCTCGTTGCCTCATGGTCACAAAATAGATGCTGTAACCCCAAGCATCATGCCTCTGCTTGAGGCTGGTACAAAAAGGAAGGGTAAGACACCAAATATTTCTGTCTCTTTCATTGGAAAGAAGCGCCTCCCACACTACCCCTGCCAACTCCTCCCAACCAACCATACAAGACTTGAGTTCATCTATCATTGGCAACAAAACGTGTCACATGGCCACCCAAGCAGTAAAACAGGCTGAGAACATGAGTGTTTAGGCTTTCCAGACTCTTTGGTGGAGGTGGGCAAGGTTGGGAATGGGGTGTTTGTTTAGCTAGGCAACAGCATCGCCTTGGAAGGGAAGCCATAAACATGCCAAGGTCACTGACAGCTTAAGGCCATTTCAACGCTGGAGGAGTTGCACAGATTCAGACCCAGCAAATCAGTTTTTCACTGGCTTATTGTTTTATATGGAGTTCAGAAGGAAAACAATTGGTCATGAAGTGGGATAGCCATGGAACATAAGTTGTGCCAGGAAAGCTGGATGAGAATTAGACACAGTTGGGTCAAGGACATTCTAGGTCAGGGAAATAATGGAAAGGACTAGGGATGGGGACACAACTGTCTTTTTAAAAATTTATTGTTATGTTATTCACCATATATTTCATCATTAGTTTTTGATGTAGTGTTCCATGATTCATTGATAGTGTATAACACCCAGTGTTCCATGCAGAGCATGCCCTCTTTAATAGCCATCACCAGGCTAACCCATCCTCCCACACCCCTCCCCTCTAGAACCCAGTTTGTTTTTCAGAGTCCATCTTCTCTGATGGTTCTTCTGCCCCTCCAATTCCCCCCCTTCATTCTTCCCCTCCTGCTATCTTCTTCTTCTTTCTTTTTTCTTAACACATATTGCATTTTTTGTTTCAGAGGTACAGATCTGTGATTCAACAGTCCTACACAATTCACACTACTCACAATAGCATAAACCTTCCCCAAAGTCTATCATCCAGGCACCCCATCCCTCCCACCCCCCCAGCAAACCTCAGTTTGTTTCCTGAGATTAAAAATTCCTCTTATCAGTGAGGTCATATGACACATGTCTTTCTCTGATTGAATTATTTCGCTCAGTATAACACCCTCTAGTTCCAGCCACGTATTTGCAAATGGCAAGATCTCATTCCTATTGATGGCTGCATGATATTCCCTTGTGTATATATACCACCTCTTCTTTATCCATTCATCTGTCGATGGACACCTTGGCTCTTTCCACAGTTTGGCTATTGTGGACATTGCTGCTATAAACATCGGGGTGCACGTACCCTTTCTGATCACTACATTTGTATCTGTGTGGTAAATTCCCAGGAGTGCAATTGCTGGGTCGTATGGTAGCTCTATTTTCAACTATTTGAGGAACATCTATACTGTTTTCCAGAGTGGTTGCACCGGCTTGCCTTCCCACCAACAGTGTAGGAGGGTTCCCCTCTCTCCGCACCCCAGCCAACATCTGTCGTTTCCTGACTTGTTAATTTTAGCCATTCTGACTGGTGGGAGGTGGTATCTCATCGAGGTTTTGATTTGGATTTCCCTGATGCCGAGCAATGTTGAGAACTTTCTCATGTGTCTGTTGGCCATTTGGACGTCTTCTTTGGAAAAATGTCTGTTCACGTCTTCTGCCCATTTCTTGATTGGAGTAGTTGTTCTTTGGGTGTTGAGTTTGATAAGTTCTTTATAGATTTTGGATACTAGTCCTTTCTCTGATATGTCATCTGCAAATATTTTCTCCCACTCTGTCGGTTGTCTTTTGGTTTTGTGGACTGTTTCTTTTGCTGTGCAAAAGCTTTTGATCTTGATGAATTCCCAAGAGTTCATTTTTGCCCTTGCTTCCCTTGCCTTTGGCGAGGTTTCTCGGAAGAAGTTGCTGCGGCTGAGGTCGAAGAGGTTGCTGCCCGTGTCCTCCTTTAGGATTTTGATGGACTCCTGTCTCACGTCTAGGTCTTTCGACCATTTGGAGGCTATTTTTGTGTGTGGTGTAAGGAAATGGTCCAGTTTCATTCTTCTGCATGTGGCTGTCCAATTTTCCCAACCCCATTTGTGGAAGAGACTGTGTTTTTGCCACTGGACATTCTCTCCTGCTTTGTCAAAGAGGAGTTGACCATAGAGTGGAGGGTCCCTTTCTGGGCTCTTGATTCTCTTCTGTTGATCTATGTGTCTGTTTTTGTGCCAGTACCATACTGCCTTGCTGATGGCAGCTTTGCAATAGAGCTGGAAGTCCGGAATTGTGATGCCGCCAGCTTTGCTTTACTTTTTCAATATTCCCCTGGCTATTCAGGGTCTCTTCTGGTTCCATACAAATTTTAGGATTATTTGTTCCATTTCCTTGAAAAGAGTGGATGGTATTTTGATGGGGATTGCATTGAATGTGTAGATTGCTCTAGGTAGCATTGACATCTTCACAGTGTTTGTTCTTCCAATCCATGAGCAGGGAACGTTTTTCCATTTCTTTGTGTCTTCTTCCATGTCTTTCGGAGTATTTTATAGTTTTCTGAGCACAGATCCCTTGCCTCTTTGGTTAAATTTATTCCTAGGCGTCTTATGGTTTTGGGTGCAGTTGTAAATGGGATCGACTCCTTGCTTTGTCTCTCTTCTGTCTTGTTGTTGTCGGATAGGCATGCCACTGATTTCTGTGCATTGATTTTATATCCTGCCACTTTACTGAATTTCTGTATGAGTTCTAGCAGTTTTAGGGTGAAGTCTTTTGGGATTTCCACATAAAGTATCATATCATCTGCAAATAGTGAGAGTTTGACTTCTTCTTTGGCGATTTGGATGCCTTTGATTTCTTTTTGTTGTGTGATTGCTGTGGCTAGTCCTTCTAATACTATGTTGAATAGCAGTGGTGATAGTGGACATCCCTGCCACGTTCCTGACCTTAGGAGAAAAGCTCTCAGCTTTTCCCCATTGCACTTCTCCCCTTTTCTTAGTGGCAACAGTCATATTGGGTGAGACCCCCCCTAATGACCTCATAGTAAACTGGTGACCTCTGTAAAGACCCCATCTCCAAATAAGACCACTTGCAGAATCCCTGGGGGTTAGGACTCCAGCATATCACCGGGTGAGGCCAAAGTTCAACCCTTAACAGTGGAACAAGGCAAAGGAATGTGTGCATCTCTGCAGAAAATTGAGGGATAGGGCTGGAAACCTGGTGAGACTTCCCCTGGGGGGAGAGTGGGTAGGGGGAGGGGGAGGTGTTATCTTGTTTACACCGTGCATTTAGAAAAATTACCTCATTAGCTGTCTTTCTGCATCCAGGCCCAGCTGCAACCACTAAATCAATCATTTGGGGATTGGTCTGGCTTTTTTGGCCACCCTAAATGGCACATTTTTTAATTTGTTTTGATTTCCTGTGGGTGTCTCAAATGTCCAAAAAGATAGAGGGGATGGAGAGACAAGAGAGACAGGAAAGATGGTGCCTCAGCTGGCCGAAGGATGAAGACTGAGAAGCAGGTCAAAGATGGAGAGTGGAACAGGGAGCTAGTAGCCTAGGAGAGTCTCCCACGCTGCATCTGAAAGAGTCACGTGAGGGGAGAGCAAGCCCAGTTTAGGCAGAAGGCAGTAGGTCTAAGGAACTTCTCAGCCCAAGAAGTGACAGCAGATGAAAATATAAAATCAGGATCAGGTGACCCAAATCACTGGACACACAGATAAGGGCACCACCACCTTCTGCCTCAACATCCTTGTCCATTTCACTTCTGGGGGTCCCAGAGGTGGCTGACAGGTGCTTCATGTTCTGAGGACTCAGGAACAGTCATCATGGAGAAAAAGCAGAGGTTAACCATCAGGCACCTGCACCTTCCCACCCATGTTATTTCCTTTTCCCTGCAACCAAAAGCTCCTGGAGGTATTGTCTCTGACAAACTGAGCCAGGAAGGAGCCCCAGACCCCCAGTCCAGCTGCGCCCTGAGCTCCAGCCCAGGCTCAGCTAGAGTCCCAGCCCTGATGAAGAGGAAGGTGGCTAGTAAGTGCTACCTGCATGTAAGCCTTCGTAACAGTAGAATCAGGGTCACGTTGGGGAAACATGGAGAGCAGGCTTGTCATGCCAAATGGTCATTATTACAGCAGAACTCAGGAAAAGGAGCCATGTCTACTGAATAGACAAGTAGCCTGTGTTTGCTTAGGTTGGCTGTGTTATTAATCGTATAGCGTGACCCATTGGTGAATTGTAAAACCAGTTTAATGAGTTAAAACCAGCATTTGAAAAAATAAAATAAAATAGGAAAGTTAGAGGGCAGTTTTCATCAAGTGTGGAATTTGACAAAAGTTCTGTTTCCTTTACTCACATGTGCGTGTGCATACGAACAGAATGTAGATGTTTCTTTCCATGACATGAGGTAAGAAAAGCTGAATTGCGCTAATCCAGACCATAGCCCTTAATATCATTGAACCTGAATACCAATGTGTAACAGATCTAGCTGGGGAGCTTGTTCAAAGGTAGATTTTCAGGCATAAGTTTCCAGAGATTTTTTGAGGCACTGTCTCCTAGTGGGGCTTGGGATTATGCATTTGAAAACCTCCCTCCCCCCACCTCCTGCAGTCCTGATACATTTGGTCTGTGGCATAAGCTGCAGGAATCACAGGATCAGAGGAAAAAATACATGTATTTGGTAAGACTGTGTTATAGGAAGCTTGAATGACATATGAAGTTTCTTCCTTCATCTTAAAAGCAGAGACTTGAGAAACAGAGGGACATAAGGATGGGTATTGGCAGGAGGGTGAGTGATATCCTTTCTCCATTTGTAGGGATGAATTCAGTTTCTGGCAGAATCGGGTACCAGCAGAACATGCTTGGCTATAAATTATGCTTAACAGGATTCAGAGCCCAGCATAGGAAAAGGCTAAATACCTCCCCTGAGTAAAATTATCTACTGAGTAGAACTCTCGACCTGGAGACCCAAATGGCTCAGGGAAACCTCTTCTGAGTCACAGCCCTGTACTTGGTGACATCTTAAGATTGCCTTTCATCCCTGACATGTCATGATTCTAAGAGCAACAAGATAGAGGGAAACGTTGAAAGACCCCTGATCTCAAACATATCTGCCATCGATTAGGTCGGTGGGAGAAGGGGCCATGTCTACTGAATAGACACCATCAGACTGGATCATGACTCATCAGTGGGTCATGAAATCAATGAAATGATTTGAAAAATAAAATAGAATTAAATATGATAGAAATTACCATGGTGCCTTACCTTTAGTAAGGATGTTTGGTTATCTATTGCTGCATTAAAAAAAAAAACAACACAAAACTTAGTGGCCCTAAAATGACATTTATTTACTCATGATTCTGAAATTTGGGCAGAGCTCAGTGAGGACAGATAATCTCTGCTCTACAGGCAAGATTTACCATGACTAAGCTGGACCTAGAGCACCCACTTGCATGATGCCTTCGTCCACATGGCTGAGAACTCTGTTGTGGTTGTCAGCTAGGGCCTGCATGCTCCAGCAAGTGGCCTCTCCATCCATATGGCTCAATTTTTTCCATAGTATGACTTCTGGGTTCCCAGGAAGGGAACCAAGAGCAAACCTTTCCAGGCAACAAGCTTCCATGTGCAAGAGCTTATCTCATCTCCACTAACATTAGCAAGGGTAACTTGCTAATGTCCTGTGGTTGAAGTCCAGAGTCATCCTGAGAGGGGACAACACAGGGCAGGAATGTTGGTGGTTCATAGCAGACCACAAACGATAGTTCCTTAAAAAATTTTTTTTCCAATCATTTATGTGTATAAATAGTTAGTAGCAATGCAAAATATATTCCTAGTAGTTAATCACAGTGGAAAAGTTTGAGAAGCAGGGTTAGAAAGCCTGGGATACAGAGAGAAGACAATCCTATTTTCCTTGGTTTCTTCTTCCCCAATACTTCTGTGTATATTTACCCCATCTGTCCATTTCTCTGATACTCTCCCCTCTTTTATTCTTTTTGTTTTTTCTTTTTTTCTCTCTCTCCTTATCTCTTTTCTTTCCAGTTTTCTCTCTCTGCCACCCAGCCACTTTTTTACACTTTATCTTTCATATTCAAACATCTCTTTCAAACACAAGCATACATAACCTGAACATAAGCTGGTGTCCCATGTGACGCATTCTCTGTACAGCATCACATATAAATGAGCACAGTCCAGTTGCCAAAAGTAATTTTACATTTATGTCCATTTTTTTCCTGCATCTCTTCAAGAATAGTAATGAGAAGCCAGTTTAAATTCCACAAACTCTGTAAAATTCCTTCTCTTCCCTCCGTGCCCACCTGGCAACTGCTCTGGAGTCTCCCACTTGCCAAACCCACAAACGTGGCAAAACTCAGCCCAGAGGGCATTCCCCAACCGTCTCCTCTCCACTTAATCTCTGTCCACCCCAGCAGGGTGGAGCATCGCCAACCCAGTCAGAGCAGGGGCAGAGGTGGCCAGCCCCACCCTGTCCCCAAACATGCCTTGCCACAATGGGGAGACCATTTTGCTGTCCTGCAAAAATGACTTCACCACCAGCCTAACCCCTCCACTGGTGCGTGCAGCCTCCATTCGGACCCCCGAGCAGCAGCTGTGAGAGGGGCAGAGAGAAAGTGGTGTACATCAGAGGGCAGGACCCCAGGCTTGGAATGGGCTCGGTGCCACCCTGATGCCCTGGTGGCAGAACCCTAAAGAGGGGCAAGCCCACCCTACTCCCAGAGAGAAATATTCACGTACCTGTGATGCAGGTAAGGTCTACAGATCTTCAGCTGTGGGAGGCGTGGTCAGAATGCCCGGAAGGGCTACGGACCAAGGATCTGGGAGCAGGCTGGATAATTGAAGTAGGCTCTAGGGTCCTTGCTGCCATTGCTACATTGGCTTATATCCCTGAGCTCTTATTCATTAGCTGTTGGACAATTTCACACACACAGGCACACGTTCATGAGCATATATGCATACACACGTACACATACACACACCAGCAGTCTGGGGCATAAAGAGAGCTATTACAGGCACTTAAAATTTCTTTTTTTTGTTAAGATTTTATTTATTTATTTGAGGGAGAGATAGCAAGAGAGAGCGTGAGCATGAGCGGGGTGAGGGGCAGAGGGAAAAGCAGCTCCTCTGCTTAGCAAGGAGTCATATGCAGGGCTCAATCCAAGGACCCCAGGATCATGACCTGAACCGAAGGCAGATGTTAACCAACTGAGCCACCAGGCTCCCCCCGGCACTTAAAATTTCAGCCTCCAGGTTTCAGCCAGTTCGATAAAGAGGCCAGCTGGACATAAACCTCAGGTGCCCCTGTGGTAGATGCTGGGATTCCTGCCTCTACTGTCCACCCCTACAGATGAGCAGGGTAAATATACCTGTCCACTTTCTCAGTTTCCCTAATGATCCCTCTGCCAAGAAAGCAGGAAGCTCAGTCCTGACCTGGCTGATAAATGCTGAGGACATCCCTAGTCTTGGAGCCTCTTCATGAACCAGAGGGCCACAGCAGGAACAGGGCCTTGGAAATCACCTAGGGTGGCTGGTCCCCACTTTTTTTAATAAGGTGCAAGAAGAGAAGCAGCTTCTGCCCTAGTCACCCAAGGTTGGCCAAGAGCAGAGTCGGTGCTCAAGGTCAAGCCTCTATACCTTGGGCCAATGGAAACGCCTTTTGTTGTAGCCCGGGAGCCATAAAGGCCTCAAAGCCTGGGCTGGGTGAGGCCCAGGGAGCAGAAAGGTCCAGAAAAGAATGCTTACTCAAGATCACAGCCTATTGGACCCATATTTATCTTCCCACAAACACCTATTGAATACCTACCACCTGCCAATGCTTCTTCTAATGGCAGGGATACAATGGTGAAGAGGAGTGGTCTCTGCTCCCCAGGAGTTTACCTCCTAGTTAGCTATAACAAGGTAACCAAGTAAAGTATCTGAGTGTCAGGTGGCAATAAGTGTCAGAGAGAAAAATAGAGGACAGGGATAGAGAGTTCTTTGGAGTTGAAGACAGTTTTCAGCAGGGAAACATTTGGGTAAAAGCCTGAAGAAGACAAGGGAGCCTCTCCAGGGGGCATAATGTTCCAGGCAGAGGGAACAGTGAGTTTGAGTCCACAAGGCAGAGGCATGGCTGGTTGTTGGAGAAAAAGCACGGAGGGCAGTGTGGCTGGAATAGAGTGAGCCAGGAGGTGAGTAGTGGGAGCTGAAGTCAGAGTGGCATAATGATGCTTGGACCAGAGAGGAAGTGAGGAGATGTGATCAGAATTTGGAGGATGAAGGCAGGAGTATTTACTGAAGGACAGGTTATGAGGTGTGACAGGAAGAGAAGAGTCAATATAACACTTAGTGTCTTGTCTTGAGCTACCACAAGGAAGGTGTTGCCCATGACAGAGGAGACTGAAGTTCAAGCATGTTGCACAAGATACCCTAGACATCTGGGTGCCGGCGGCTACAGGAGGCGGTGCAGAGATGAGCTCACTGAGGCAAGGCCAGGCCTTGCACCTGAGGATTCACAGAAGTGCCAGGCCAGGCCCATGTACTCTGGAATGTCAAAAAGTCTATCACCTGAAAAAGCCTGGGCTGGAGATGGAGAAGCTCCGCGCAGTCCTCGGGGCAATGCAGCACAGAGGGGCCACTGCAACAGAAGAGCAAGCCTAGCAGAGTGCTGACATTTGGCTCCAGCTCACACTGTGTCCAGATATGTGAAGCTAATTTCCTCCTGCAGGTGTTTCCACCCTGGAAGACCCCTGGAAACCCACTGGGAAACATACTATATAGTGAGTGATATATGGGTTTGCTTGAGCCTTGCTCTGGTGGCAGAATGAGCACATTTGACGAATATTCTCTAGACCCAAAAATCCCGAAGGTCCAAGCTACAAAAATGAGAGACGAGCTAAGGAGAAGGCAGGTGCCTGCTGGTATTTGCAGAACACCACCCAATTAATCAGCCGTTGTACGTGGGTGGCTGGGCTGAGAAGGAGGGATGCTTAAGGAATGCCTTCATGGGGTTCCCCAGAAGCAGAACCTGAGACAAGCTTATTTGGGAAGTGAGCCCAGGAAGCAGCAACAGGAGAGTGGAGATGTAAGACAGGGAATGAATGTGTTAATGAGCTCAGTTCCTCTGGTTTCTCTCTAGGAGACTGACAGCATAGAATTTGTCACAGTGTGTCCCACCCAAGAGGCTAGAAACTGGGATATTTATCCACTAACTCTCATCCATCATTTGTAGAGGGATCTTCCCAGAGACTTCAACTTCCTAAGACTTCTAGAATGTCCCTTATCTCAGCTTCCCACTCTCCTGCAGCCAGAGAAAGCAAGTGTTTGCAGTAGGAAGTTGTCAGCATGTGCTGAAACCAGAGTACTAAAGGGGATTTGGCAGGATATGATGAACACAGAGTGTTTCACAGAAACAGCCTGTGGGTACTCCATAAGTGGGTACTCCATTCTTAGCTTGGACTCCAAGAACCATCTTCATCCCAGAAAACAGACTTGAGATGAGTGACTATTATCATTCCTACAATCAGAGATGGAAAATCCAAGGCAGAGTCTCACTGGTCCCAACAGAGGGAAGGCGCACTTGGCATTCTCTGATTGGAGACCGGAGCTACGCAATGCCCAACCAGTCAGAATTTTGCAGTGTGCTGAGGAGAGGCCATCTTCCTTTGGAAATTGACTGAGATCTGGTTCTTCAGGTTCTTGGTGAGTGTGTAAGCAGTGGCTGAGGCTCAGCAGTGGCTGAGGATCGGAAAGGAGGGTTCTGGAGCAAGAGGTGGACATACCAGCACAGAGCTTCAGGCCAGATCATGGAGTCAGCATCCTACCACTTCTAGTCAAGGATTAGCCTAGTTCCTTTATATGGGGACCTGAAGAATGACATCACTTTGTCAATATCCTTGTCAGTTTATTGTATGTGCATGTGTACCATACATCCATGTGCATCCTCACAAAAACACAGACCTTCCAACAACAAATCATTCTGTCATCTTCATAAGTCCCATCTTAGGTATCATCAGCCATAGACCCCACATAACTATTAGAACCCATTTTCTCCTGCCCATGTTGGGCAAAACTACATAAATGTCATCATTCCTCCCCCAAATTCTATCTAGATGAGCAGTCCCTTGTGTAAGAAACTATAATTTGTCAGAAAACTTGTTACTTGGAAGGTGGTTATAAGATAAATGAGAGAGGATGCTTACCTTTCAAGAGCTCTCCAGGTCCTGCAAATAAACACCTCCTCTTTAGTGGGATGCTGGCTGTAATAATTCCATAAGTGGAATATTAGGATGGCAGTTGCTGCCTTCATAGGCCAGAGCACTGGAGACTGGGTTTTTAGACCCCAGGAGCTCTCTCTATCAGAGCCCTGCTCCTCCCCTCCTATTCAGATCAGCCTCTAGACACTCAGATAATTACTATTTTGCAGCCATCAGTACTGGCCACCTTGTTCAAGTTTGGTGCAATATATCTTTGCAATGGCTTTTGTGGGTTTTTGTTTTTCTGACCAGGCTGGGAGGTATCACATAGGCTTTGGAATTCTATGGCCCTGGTTTGACCAAAGTGCCCTCTACATCAACAGGCTGTGTGACCTTAGGACAGCTGCTTGCCCCTCTGAGCCTATTATCTGAAAAATGATGGCATTAATAACATCAGGATGAACCATATGAAACTACCTTTCTGTGGGTTAAAAAATGGCAGAATATTGCCACTTTCGTAGGTTTCACCTACAACCTACATTCTAGGGCGCTAGGGAAGATGTGGTGATATACACGCCACTACAATGGCATCCTAGCTAACTAGCTTGAGACCACAGAGAGAAGTTACACCCCTTTAGTCTCCCAAATCACTACTCCTCCCAGATATCTGCAGGATGGGGGTTCAAAGCCCGTTCTTCCATAGGACACCCAGTGATTTCTGGAAAAGCTTGTGGACTCTTGTTCCCTCCACAGTGTTATCTCCATAATGAAAGCTGATGTTAATGGCACATCCACTCCCTGCCAGGCACTGTGTGCAGCACTTTGCTCCAATACACTCATCCAGTCTTCCTCCCCACGCATGTGAGCTAGGCACTGTTACAGTCATCCCGTCATCCCCCCTCCCTGAGAGGGAAACACAAGGGCAGAGCAGCAGATCATCTTGCCAAGGTCACACAACCAGGAAGTGGGAGAGCCCAGGAGTCAAACCCCAGGCACCAGCACCATCCGCTTCCCCTGGCCCACTGGGGTTCTCCCCACCACCATCCTGAGCTGCTCCCTGTCACCCTCCCCCAGGTGCCTCTCTCCACGAACCCCTAGGATCCAGGTGTGGGCAAAGGCCTCTCAGTTTCTCTAAAGCACTGAGATCATGAAAATTCATCAGGAGCCTGATTCCAGGGAAAAGATAGAGAACAAACAGAAGCATAATTGGAATGAGAGAGGAGACTTAGGCAGGGATGCATCAGGAATTTAAAAAATAACAAGAGAATTCTACATCAACTCTGCAGAAATGAAAAATAAAAAACCTGGAAGTGGGTATGTCCCTAGAAAATATAAATTGCCTAAATTGACCCAAAGAGACTTAGAAAATGAGAAGACCAATTACCTCCCACAGAGAGACTGGAAAGGTGGTTAAAGATCCACCATCACAAAAGGCACCAGGAACAGATGGTTTCACAGCTGAGCTCTAGGTAACCTTTAAAGAACAAATAATTCCAACGTTAATTAAACTCTTCCAGATCATAGGAAAAGATAAAGCGCTGCATTTTATGAAGCCAACATAACCTTAGTACCAAAACCTGGTACAGATCGCTTAGGAAAAGGAACTGCAGACCAATCATTCTTCTGAATATAAATGTAAATATTGGAAATAAAACACTAGTAAATGAAATCTGGCAAAATGTCATTATGATCAAGTGGGATTTATCCTAGTAACCCACAGATTTATGACAGGAAATCAATTAACATAATTCATTACACCAACAAATTTAAGGGGATAATGTGATCATATCAATAAATGAGAAACTGGTACTGGTAAAATCTCTATGGCTAGACAGAACACACTCTGTCTGTTGGGTGATATCACCATGTTCTCCAAGAACAATGGTTGGGTGCTTGGTGTTTATTTCTCTACCCAGCAGGGGCCTAAAACCAGGGAAGTGGGCTTTAAAGATGAACCAATCTTTCAATATCCAAAATCTTCACACTGCCACCTGCTTCCAAGGGACACTTCTCCCGCTACACTAAAAGCCAACTCTAGTGGGCTCCCACACCTATGAAAAGCACCAAACATACTGTCCAACATAAAGTGAACCCCTCTAGAGTTCCCCTGCCCTTCCCTCTGCCTTTTCCATTTTCCACCATGCCTACAGATGCCCCTCTTCCATGCAGAACGTGCAGGCTCATGGAACTTAATGGGTAAGGTGCCTCTTCAAATAGCTGGGAGACTAGCTTCATGAAAACTCTGCTGTAGACATTCTTGGATGAAGTTAGGTTGCCTCCTCTGTGTATTCTCTCTACCGACATGATGCCTTAAGAAAGTGAATATGGAGTGTGGATGCCAAGGCCAAGGTTTTGGGTTTTTTCATTTTTTTAAAATCAGTTAATTAACATTGAGTGTATTATTAGTTTCAGAGAGAGAGTTTAGTGATTCATCAGTTGCGTATAACACCCAGTGCTCATTCCATCACGTGCTCTCCTTAACGTCTATCACCCTGTTACTGCATCCCCTCACCAACCTCCTCTCCAGCAATCCTCAATTTGTTCCCTAGAGCTAAGGTGTCTCTTATGGTTTGCCTCCCTCTCTGATTTTGTTTTTTTATTTTTTTATTTTTCCTTCCCTTCCCCTATGTTCATCTGTTTCGTTTCTTAAATTCCACATAGGAGTGAAATCATATGATATTTGTCTTTCTCTGACTGACTTATTTCACTTAGAATAACACCTTCTAGTTCCATCCACATTGTTGCAAAGGAAAGATTTCATTCCTTTTGATGGTTAAGTAATAGCCCATTGTAATATATATTATATACATATATATATTCTTTATCCACTCATCTGTCAATGGACATCTGGGTTCTTTCCATAGTTTGGCTACTGTGGACATTGCTGCTATAAATATTGGGGTACATATGCCCCTTTGAATCACTATGTTTGTATCCTTTGGATAAATACCTAGCAGTGCAATTGCTGAGTTGTAAGGTAGTTCTATTTTTAACTTTTTGAGGAAACTCCATACTGTTTTCCAGAGTGACTGTACCAATTTGCTTTCCCAGCAACAGTGTGAAATTGTTCCTCTTTCTCCACATCCAAGGTCAGGGTTAAGGGAAAAGTGTTCATGGGGCTCCTCCCTAATCCTCAACTACCAGTGCCAGGCCAGCAGCAATAGCTGCATCCTTCAGACCAAGTGATTGGATGCCTAACCCTGGGAGCTGATGTCTATGCTGAAGATGGAAAGACTGCCCACAAAAACCCCTTGATTGACTCGGACCATGTTGTCAGCCTGTTTGAGGGAAGACCACTCATTGATAGTCTTCGAAGCTATCATCGATGCTGTTGATAGCGAGAACCAGATGTTACATAGGGCCTTCTTGCTGTGTAGACCACAGATTAGCTTTACATCAGAAGACTTGGTATCAGAAGACTCCTGGCTCCTGGACCCACCCCTTACCAGCTGCAAAACTGCAGGCAAGTTCCTGAAGCTTGCTGGGCCTCAGGGGTGGTTATGTGTTTGTCTATAAATGGCAATGTTAATACTCCACCAAGATTATTAAGAGAATAAAATGAAATAGTGCTCATGGCAGGATCTACCTCACAAGAGCTACCAATCACACTTAAAGCATCTGATTCTCTGTAGGACTCAGGGATTGACTCCACCTTCTATCTCATTATTGGACAATTCTCCACCTCACTCATCCATATTCCAATGTCAATAAATATGCCGATACAGCCCGATATCCAAAGATCACCAGGACCACCACTTCATCAAACACAGTGAGGTTTATGAACTTGTGTCAACAGAGGTGAGCACACACCATGAGGAACCGTGGGGTGCATCAGTGAGAGGCCATTCCAGGGTTTGGGCTTGTTTTGTCTCATTTTAAAGAGGGCTGAGGAAGCAAACATTGTTCTAGATTTCCTGCTGTCAGAGAGCAGGGGCATGTTGATGGTTGGATATCTTAATCATTTGTATCAAAGAGGTAAGAGGAATAAAGTGAAGATAGAGCTGTCAGAAGGATGTTCATGCATTTTGGGGGGTTTCCTAATATCCGTGTGCTTATCATGTTCCATTATGGTCCCAGGAAGCCCTTGTCTGATGCTCATATCTTGTCACATGTTTATGTTCATAGGAGCCACTAGGGCCTAGCTAGCTCATAGTTGCCAAGCCAACTTCTCTTTCTCAGTATACAACCAAAAGTACCAACTATGAGAGAACTCACTGCCCCCTGACTCAAGTGTGACTTTTTTTTTTACAAATTCTACCTAGTGTCTACTCCCAGCTTTGTCCAGGAAATCTTACCTCGGGTCATTCCCCAGAGAGCACAGCAAGCCAGAAGATGGATGCTTCTTAATCGTGGGTGAGGAGACAGGGCCTTTAGCTGGAAGGCTCTGGGGCTCAGGTATCTGGATGGACAGAGGGCTCTCCAAGGCTGGTGTCAGGACAGGAGGAGGTTGGACTCAGTCTCTGTCCTTCGTGACTGTGTTTGCTAGCCCCAGGCAGTGGAGAGCCAACCCCTCCTGGATGACCTCACCTGCAGGAAGATGCTTTGCCTTTCACGGAGCCAGGAGAGCCCGTCTGAGCCACTTGGGAAGGAGCATTGACTGGGGAGAGAGGAAAAGTGATTCTGACACCCAAGCGCTGTGTGACCTCGAGCAAGTTCCTTCCACTCTCTGGACCTCAATGTCCTTGCAAAGGTAAGAAGCAGGTTAGTTCCTAAGGTCCCTTTGTCTGGCATCCCGGGGGGCCTAAGAGGTGAACATATGGCCAAGTGACCACTCCCCCCATTGAAGATTTGGGCCAGTGGTAGGAAGAAAGCAGAAAGCTGGAACCAAGAAACCTAAGCCAGGAAATCTTGTCTGACTCACCATTTAAATTCACATCAGCCTCTCTCAGGTGTCGATGATAATGTTCCCTGGTGTGTGATAATAGGTGACATTTACCCAGTGTTCATGGTGTGCTAGGCACATGGTTAACAATATAATTCTTACAACAAGACTGTGGGGTAGACAATATTTGTATTCCCATTTTATAGATGGAGGAACTTGAGGTGTAGGGCTATTAAATCACTTGCCAGGGGTCCCACAAGCACTGGGGTTAGCACAAAGGTATTTGGGCTCCCAAGTCCGTGTTCTCAACCATCCCCAATACACCTCCCTGAAGTTTAGATAGTCCTCAGTCCTCATTTTCTCCTTTGATGTGGAAGACTAGAGCAGGGGTCACAAGGTATGGCCTGAGAGCCCCAAAGACAAATCCATCTGGCCAACTGTGTTATAAATATAGTTGCATTGGCACACAGCCACACACATTTATTGTCGGTCTTTTGAACAACCTCGGCAGAGCTGAGTAGATGCAGCTGAGACCACAGCGCCTGCGAAGCATAAAGCATCAACTGTCTGGCCCTTTGCAGATCCAGGTTGCCTGCTCCCGGCCCAGAGTGGGCACTACCCATTCCCCGAGGCAGCTCTGTCACTTGCCGTGTGACCCAGGTAAGTTGCCTTTCTGTTTTCTCATCTCTAAAATGGGCTTGTTTGGGGAATTTGGAGAGTTCATGCATGCAGGCACAAAATGCCTGACCCAAGGCAGGTGCTTGATAAGGGGTAGCTGCTGCCTTTGCTAACAGGGTGATGAACATCATGACTGATTCCTGTAATACCACAGAGGACAGGGCAGGGACTTTTATCCCCACATCATGCATGGGAAAACACAGGCAATAGCAGAGGAAATGGTTTGCACAATTTCGTGAAGAGTAGGAGGCAGAGGGGCATCTGGGTGGCTCACGTCTGCCTTCGGCTCAGGTCATGATCTCAGGGTCCTGGGATCAAGCCCCCATCGGGCTCCCTGCTCTGCAGGAAGCTTGCTTCTCCATCTGCCTCTGCCCCTCCCCGCTGCTCATGCTCTGTCTCTTGCTCTCTCTCTCTCTGTGTATCACAAATAAATAAATAAAACCTTAAAAGAGAGAGGGAAAGAGTAGGAGGCAGAGCCCAGATCTTCCATGTCGATGTGCCACCTTCTTTGTCCCCCTTCCCCAGTCCCTCCAATCTGCAGCCCTGGTCCTCTTTTGTGTCTGCTGATGTGTGGAGAAGCCCGTCTGTATTTGTGTGTTTTCAGTGTCTATAACTATCCACAGCCATGCAGAGCTTGCTGGCATAGATATTTGTCAAAGATGACACGCCAGTCATCCATGCCACAGGAGACAGTGACAGATGCTCTCTCCAGTGCCGCTGTCCAAGCAGCCAAGGATTGATGGGGCCCTGGCTCCTGCTTGGCCCGGCTGCACAAGGAGCCACAGACCAGGCAAGAGACTGATGGCCGCCTGGTCAGTGGGCACGGTGGCTCAGAGCACGGAATGCAGAGGAAGCCAAGAAACCAGGGTCTGGTCGGTCCCATTTTCCTGCACCCACCCCAAGAGCCTTTCCTGTGGTCCCTACTCCTCCACACTGGGCCAGGCCTGCCCAAACCTGATGTCCACTTACAACTTCTGTGTGGTCACAGACAAAGAGGTGGGGGCTTTGGGGATTTGAGTTCTTCTCAAAATAATTATAATAATAGGGGCGCCTGTGTGGCGTGTTAAGCGTCTGCCTTCGGCTCAGGTCATGATCCCAGGGTCCTGGGATCGAACCCCGCATCGGGTTCCCTGCTCCAGGGGAAGCCTGCTTCTCCTTCTCCCACTCCCCCTACTTGTGTTCCCTCTCTCACTCTTTCTCTCTCTGTCAAATAAATAATTTTTAAAAAAAATTATAATAAGAGCCGACACTTAGATACATTGCACCGTCCTAAATCTGAGCACTTATCCTTAGCCACCCGCTAGTGGAGGTATAAGAAATTGAGGCCAGAGAGGTTAGGGGAATTTCCCAAGGTCACACAGCAAATGGCAGAGTAGGATTTGAATCCAGACAGCCTGGTTCCACTGACCTCGGGACTACTATTTGAGGGTTTCAGGTAGAGGGGATACAACCGTAAGTCTGGGACAGGAAGAAGAAACAAAGAATCCAGCTTCCTGGTCGGGAACAGGTCACCCTGTTTCTCCACCTGCAAATGGAGCAGCTATGGCTGCAACACAGTCAATGAGCTCCAGGGCTGGCCTCCCTCTGCCCATCCAGAAACCCCAACCCTGGCTCCTCCGGCTTCGCACACTCACTGCCTCCACGCAGTGATCCAGCCCAGATCCCATCCTCACCGAGTACCATCTCATAGCTCATCGATCTGTCACCTCTGTGTCCCTGAGGCAAGCTCACAGTCCTCTGAGATTGTGCAGGGATGTTTACGGCTAGTGACAGCAAATGGAACAACACACATAAAACAAAAAGAAGAGAGACGGAACCAAGCTCTAACATTTTCCAAAGTTTTGCTCAAAAACTCCCTGTATGTGAATTCACACACTTGGGATGGGCCGCTCCCTCCATCCTGGATGCGGAGCGGGGGGTCAGAAAGTTTGGGGTCTTGTTCAGCCGATGATTCACTGCAGGCTCCTGCAGAAGCGGCCTCCTTTCTCTGAGACTGACTTGCCTCAGCTGTAAAATGGGGACCATGACAGCACTTATCCCATAAAATTATTGTGAGGATTAAAACACACACAAAAAAACACCTAGAACAATGCCTGATACATAGGGGAGTGCTTGGTAGCGCCAATTATTGTTCTTCTCTGGGTTTTCATTTACTCAATGGGGAAATGAGGGGGTGGGTTCCATACCGTTTTCAGTATGGGCTCCTGGCTCGAACACTGTGTGATTTAGAGACACTTCTGTGATGCGTCCTTATCTCCTCCCCACCCACCCTTTCTTCCTGGTCCCTGTGAGCTCCAGCCAGCTGCTGTACTCACGTGTGGGGACACGAGGCTGGAAACTGGGGTCATTATCACTCTTTTTCACAAAAGCCAATTAGTCCAACTGCAACTTTCTCATCGGATGGATCCACCTCTGTTGGTTCCCACAGCTGGGGAATCTGAGCTCTGGTGGCCGGGTCCCTGCCGACCACAGCCTGCAGTTGTGGCCCTCAGACCTGTCCCAAAGCTTCAATAGGAAGCAGTCCACAGCATCCCATCTGCGCAGACCCAGCCACATTGGCCCAGTGTTTGTAGGAATAAGTAATTACAGCTTCCCTGGGATTTAGGCAGAGTACACCCATGCTGGGAGAGAATTTCTCTTGCTGTTCAAGCTCCATAAACACTTGAAAAGTCATTTTATTTTTCAGTCTGTGGGCAGGATGCCACCAAACGAGGAAGCATCATTAAATAGTACATGAGGGATTTTTTTTTTCAGTTTTTGGGGGGGAAAGCGTGGGGCTCGGAGGTTGGTATTTTTTCACTACTGATACTTTTTGGATAAACACATAAATCAGCATTATCTATATTCATTAGATAACATGCCTTGTTCAATACAAAATTACCCCTGTTTTGCATGATTTTCCCCCTTTGTGATTAATATAAATGACTTAAGTTAATTATGTTTCTCTTCATGGAAAAATGTATTTGTCAAGTGCTGAAACATCAATAAAAAAATAAACGCTGTCGTTTGAAGAAGGGCAGGATTACAAACAAGCAGTCAGGGCACAGGGAAGGGAACAGACTCACCCGTCTGGGGGTGGCATTCTGATTGAGTAGGCACACTTTGTATTTACTAACAGTGACAAAAGCATTTTTCTTAGTTAAGCACTTGCAGGTCCTGATGAGGTAGATTGATGTCATCATTATTAACAATAATGACACCTTGGGCAGAGAGAAAACAGTCTTCTCCAGGATCCCAAAGGATGCTGCATGGATTAAGCCTCACCTATCCTTACCAGGGACAATGAAAGCTGGGTAATTTATCAGCCCGTCCCCCAAAACTGGACCTTGAGAGAGAGACAGAGAGGAAAATGCAAATGATTGGAACTGGCGTGAGAGGGAAAGAAAGGAAGAAAAAAAAGCAGGACGGTGTCGTGGAGCCCAGAGTGAGAAGGAGCTGAGAGGTTAGTCCACCCACATCCCAGAGCCAGTGACAAGACTGATGTCCAGAGAGGGGAAGGCACTTGCCCAAGGGCACACAGCATGCTAATGGCAAACTCTTGCTGCCTGGACCCTCGTCTTTTCCCTACATTCAGGACCTTGTTGCCACCAGTAATCAAGGCCTCCTTCTCTCTTGAGCAAGTGGGTGATGGTGCCTGCAAGGTGGGAGCAGGGGTAGAGTTTCCCTCGACTGCTGGGAAGTCAGAGCCACAGAGGTATCTGGGTTACTGACTTTTTCTACTGTTTCTAAAGTGCCTCTACCCCACCTTGCCCATCTTGGTTTGAGTTTCCTTAAAGCAGACCCTGAGACAAGATTTTTGGTGCAGGTGGTTTACTCCAGGACAACCAGGTGAAGTGGAGGGGAAGTGAGACAGGGACAGGAGGAAAGCTAATATGGGGATGGGGGGGGGTTGCTAATGGGGGATTACTGCTCTGTGCACCTGTGCTCACTCCCACCAGGAGGGACAATAGAAAACATGTCCACATTGTCCCACTGCTGAACAGGGAAGGAGAAATATTTATTCACTCACTCCCAGAGCCTTTTATCTCCAGCACCTCTGGGTCACCCTGCACCCAAGCTGAGCAAGCTCTCATGAAACCAGAAAAACCCAGAGAACTATGAACCTGAGCTCATGAGTGGAAACACCAGTGTGCATGGCCATGATCACAGATGCAGGTGAACTGGGAGGAAAGTCGAGATGTGAGTTGGGCAACCGTAGCATCAGCTACACCACCCCCACCCTCCAAGACACCCTCCCTCCAGGCAAATGCTATCAACTCACCTGCTAATGATCAGAAGCAATTCATTTAGTTTTTGGCATAAGCCACCTCTTATTTTAATCTCCTTAAGATATCTTTTCTGTCTCCCAGAAAAACTGTAAATTAGTCAAGGGCAAAAGTAAGGCCATGGTCATCCAGTCATTTGACAAATATTTTTTGAATACCTACTGTGTGCCAGGCCCTCTTTAAGGTGCTAAGGAGATAGCACCAAAGATAGAGAAAATTGTCCTCAGGGATGTTGTAATTTAGTGGTGGCGATAGATGATAAACAAGTAAATACTACAATTTCAAGTGATCAGCAAGTGACCCAAAGGAAAACAAAACAGGTAAATGGGATAACTACAATGGGAGGTAGGGGAACTTTGGGGACATCTGAACAAAAACCTGAATGAAATAAAGGAATAAGCCTTGAAAGAATCTGGTAGAAGAGGGGCCCCTGCGTGGCTCAGTCCTTAAGCATCTGCCTTTGGCTCGGGTCATGATCCCAGGGTCCTGGGATAAAGCCCTGCATCGGGCTCCGTGCTCTGCGGGAAGCCTGCTACTCCTTCTCCCACTCCCCCTGCTTGTGTTCCCTCTTTTGCTGTCTCTTTGTGTCAAAAAATAAATAAAATCTTTTAAAAAAAATTAAAGAATCTGGTAGAAGACTATTCAGTTAGGGAGGAACAGGAACAGGAACAATTCCTTATTTAAGGAATAACATGAAGGCTGCTATCATACTCAGCAGAGTGAAGGAGGAGGTGGTAGGAGATGAGGCAAGGGAGAATCAGATTGTGTAGGATATTATCTATAAACAATGCCTGATACAAAAACAGTACTCAAAGCAAGCTGGCTTGATAGATAGATGGGTTAGTGGATAGAGGGGTGGATGGATGGATGGATGGATGGATGGATGGATGGACGGATGGATGAATGGATAGATGGACAGGTGATTGAGTGGATGGATGGGTATGTACACCAATGGATAAAGAAAGAAGAACATAGAGCAACCACTATGAAGAATGTAGTGACAACTGTGCATTTAAAGCCAGACTTTGAAGAATAAGTAAATTCTAGACCAATAATATCTAATGAGTAAGCCATTAGGCCAACAAGGCTCAATGAGGAGAAGCATCTATTTCTGGGCCTCAGCCAATGAGAATCCTAGAAGGTTGAGTGTTTTTATCTTTTTTTGTATATTTCCTGCAGGTTGCAGGTGCCTGGCCTTCCCCCATGGTGAGTATCCAATGGCAGTAAATGATATTACAGGAGTATAAATTAAACTTCGGTGGCCAGAAGCTAATAAGTTATCCCTCCCATTATATATTACCATGCTTACTCATCAAGGCTCCAATTTTAATCCCAGTCTTTTAAGTAAACCTGTTACCACAGTCCAGTAGTAAGGCATAGGAGGAGGAAGTGTGGACATGGGTGTGGGTACAATTCAATTCAACAGTTCTTTATTGAGCAGGTACTACGTACTTAGCAAGTTGGTAAGAGGAGAAAGTGGTAGTGAAAGGCGTGCAGGCACTTATGCCATGAAACAAAACTCATAATCACATAAACCCCTGAGGAACAAAAACACAATTAACAGTCACTCTCCAACTAACTGGACTATTTCATTAGTACCTTTCCCACCAAGTTTTATTTGGGAAAACCAGACCAATCATAAGAAAATCTCCGGCGCTTTTTAAAAATCAAAACAGACAGGGTATGCTGTGGACTAGATCCCAATTCAGATGGATACCTTTGGGAAATCTTCCTAAGCCTTCTGAACCTTACTATCAATCTCCTTGTGGATGAAAGGAAAGGCTGTTCTTATCCAGGAAGTCTCTAGATTCCAGCAGGAATGTTTTCTCATCTGCGATCCTCTGGACCTCTGGACCCAGACCGTAGGAATGGACTTCCAGAATGATGGCTCAGTGTCACACTGAGATTTTCATTCACCAGAGAAAAATACCATTATGTTCACGAGAGTTTGTCATGAGTCTTCAAAGGGGACCAACAAGATCTGCTCACAAGCACAAATAGTTAAAAACACAAAACACTACATGTGCGCTGAGGCAAGTTGGAGAAAACCAATACTACCAAAATTTAGAGAAAAGTGGGCTATATTCATGGGATAACTGAGTGGGAGGTATTTGACCTGGACCCCAAACACTGGGTAATCTTTTGAGAGCAGGAGAAAGGGGGAAGGAAAGCACTTTGAGGAGAAATTTTCCATTCCTACCTACTTGGTATGCCACCCTAGCAGCATGTGATGTAGCAGCCACATTGAGGACATGAGGCATTGAAAACACAAGCAGAGTGGCTGAGCAGGAGGATGGAATAAACCACAATCCTGGGTGAACCGGATAAGAATAATACACTATGATGCCCTTCTTCCAGCCTCCTGTTAAATTAAAGCTTCTCATTTATTCCACTCAGTTATTTGTAGCTGAAATAATCTCATTCTTACCTACCCACTGTGGCATTTACCCATCATGGTACTTTCTTCTAGGTGTATATGATTGACCTGTATACTTCTCGGTTCTTTCTTTCCTAGGCTATAGCCCTTCATCCCTGTATCCCAGACCCTCCCACCTAAGCTTTTTCCTTCCAACTCTCCTAGAACTTCTCCTTTGCCACATATAGGTGCTGAGATCATGAGTGATGAATCAAAGAATGAAAGAAAGGCCACCTAGATATCTTGCCTGAGGCCAATAAAAACCATGGCCCCTCAGGAATTGCTTTGCAAATAAATTTTGATGTTAAGCCAGAAAACTCTGGCAGTGACCTAAAAACAAAAATTTGAGACAGGCACAAGACCGAGGGGGGAAAATGTATTTAACCAAAACAGCACCTGCAGGAGATATTAACATTCTCAAATTTAGGGCAGTTTGAGCTTTCACAGTATTAACACACAGTACAAACCATTTAGACATCAGAAGGTTCATAGTGAGCTTTTAAAAACTAATTTTTTTTAAATAGATGAGATGTGCATACAGACGTGTGCGCATACACACACACACACACACAGATGAGAGCACTAGGCTTTCACACTGCCATCTGCCTCTGGTGCTGACTCGTTGGCCACCATCAATCCTTCCTGGCGCTGGAAAGCCTGTGGATGCTGTTGCTGGGGCAACACAGAAATCTTGGGTGCAGTCTGCATTGTTAGCCTCACCCAGTCTGTCCTCCTGATGAAGCCCAGCTAGCAGAACATGACCTTCTTTATCCTTCCTTAACTAACTGGATTCCTACTGTCTCTTCACTTTCTGGCTTACGCTCCTTACAGCTTGCCTCCAGCCACTTACCAAGTGTGGGAACTCGCGCCCCATCCAGCCAATACTCCAAGCTCCCCAAGGTGGGAGGAACCAGTTCTCATATATCTTTGGTCTCAGACACTTTCTTGGAGCTCCTTACTCCTTGGGTAAACTCATTTCACATGAGTTGAATCCTGCCCGTGTGATGACAGGCCCTGAGTCGCTATCCTCATCAGTGCCTCTTTGTAACCACAGATCCAGCTACTTGTCTGGCTCCACATGCACACCTTCCAAGATATCTCGGGCCTAATGAGGCAATTAGTCCTCTCAATCCTTCAGATCTTAGCTTAGACATCACTTCTCCAGAATTGTGTATGTATTGTAAATGCTATCTTTTTTATGTATCAAAGAGGGATCATTTTATACATGTATCAAGGAGGGGGCAAGCTTTATTTTGTCTCTGGATATTCCATTAACAGTTGCCTGTCTTGCTGGATTTTAAGTCCCACTGGACTAGATCAACCCCCTTTTCTCACCACTGTCTCCTGAGTGCCTGGCATCATGCCTAGTACATAGGATGCCTTCAGTAAATATTTGTTAAGGGAAGATATGGGTGCCCCCACCCCTCCCTCTGTGCGCCATCTCTCTGCATACTCTTAGCACATGACATAAGGTGCTATGGGCTACAAGAGGACAAAAGATTGATCACTTTCTTCATGTCATGTTCTGACTTAAGCTCTTTTCTCACACTACCTCATATAATTCTTGCACAATCCTGGGAGGTAGGTTTTACTGCTGTTCCCATTTTATAGAGAGAAAAGTCACTTGTCTGAGAACATGCACACATCCTATAGGAGGCAGAGTTCTAGCCAGCAACACCAGTGAGCTAAACAGGAAGGTCCCTGGGTTGGTGTTAGGAGACCTGTGTTTGAGTCTCAGCTTTGGACCTTCAACAAGCCTCTTGGTTTCTCCGAGCCTCTGTCCCCTCACTCTTCTCATTTTACCTCCATAAGCAGGTATGAGACACCACACAAAAGCCTTTTACACTGTGTAAAGACCAATTTGACAAGTGGGGAGGTTTCACATTGCAAATGCCTGCTTTGGCTAAAAAAGTTTTTTTGGCTAAATATAGACACTGAGTCTAAAATACTGAGCCACTGTCTCTTCCCTCTCAACTTACCTTTGTCTTTGAGACCCTGACCAATGTTAGTGACTGGTCCCCAAGACCTTGAAAAGAGTTAACAGGAAACATCAGACCAATGAACCAGACCCAGGATGTCCTGTATCCTCCAGGTTCTGAGCTACCTGATAATCCCGAGAAAACAGGGATAAAAACTAGTAATAGATAATAATTCTGCCACTCTCCTGAGTTGCACTTACAAGTTTGCAAATCACTCTCATTCATTTTACATTTATTCAACAATTATATGTGAGGCTCTATTAAAAACCAGGCACTGCGCCCTATACTGTAGGCGTGGTGTTATATCAGGGATTCAAGATCTTTGCCCTCAGGAAGCTTCTAGGCTCAACAAAGAAACATGTTTGGAGCCAAAGTTTCTCTAGTACCTTACCATGAACCAGTTGCTTTATATAGAGTAACTTCACAGTAATTCTATAAGTACTGCTATTATCCCCATTTCACAGATGAAGAAACCCACTCTACAGATCCTCGCCAGGGGAGGTTCCCAAGGCCAAGACCCCAGGGCTGGAACTTCCCACCATATGGCCCTGAGCCCTTCTTTTCCAGTCCAAAAATCAGAGATATATCTTCATAGGAGAAGAAACAAACACACTGGCTGCTCTGAACCAAGAATGCCAGGGCCGTACCAGCAGGATTTATAGGTCCCAAGGCAACTTGCATTTCCTGTTGGAATATTTCCTTATCGAAGCAATGGAAATCAATGCAGTAATTACAGTTATAATGAACTGGCCTGCTCACAATCCCTGCCTCTACCTAAGGAAAAGGAATTATGAGAGACACATATTGGCTCCAGCTCTACCACATCCTTCCCCTGTGCCTGGTCCTCCTTTTTCCTGTCAGCAGTATTTGAGATGATTGGGGTTTTTATTGGATGCTCTTTGTCACTGTGATTGTGAGGATTCTGTACAGCTAAGATTTAAGAGCTAGAAGGAGTTTAACTTCTTCCAAGCATCAGCCATGGCTGCCTTACCTTCTAAAGGACTGTTCACAGATCTCCGGGCAAGAAGAGACCTAGGGAATATCAGATGATCACCTCATTTCACAAATGTGGAAACAGGTGCAGAGAGACGAGGACCACAGAGTATAGGATGAGTACAGCTCTGCAGCATCAGTTCATCCCCCTTCCTTGATACACAAGAATCTCATCTACAGAAAGTTGTTGACTCCTGGGAAGCAGTGCTGCCCTCCTCTTAGCTTTGGCATCAGACTGCCTGACATTGAATACTTGACCCTGTGTAAGACCTTGAGAAAGTTGACTAACCTCTCAGTGACTCAGTTTTCCCATGTATAAAATGGGGATGATAATAAAAGTATATGATCCAATGAGTGATTGAAAGCTTTAGTAATACAGAAAAAGAATTAAAATTATACAAAGTGTCAGTGCTCAATAAATGTTAGTCATGGGCATTATCTCAAAAAATGATGTCCTATTTTTTGGTGTCAATGGGGCTAAGAGCTGCTACCAGAGGAGCTGAGTTTCCCTGGCTTACAAATTTGAGGCAGGGCATGCCCTGAGAACCAGCCTGTATAAGATAAGAATGGCTTCTCCTTTTTCACAAGAGGCAGTGGTGTTCCCTGGATAAGTGATGAGATTAAAAGTTACTGAAGGCTGGAGACAGTCCTAGACATCTTTGTGTTGTCCAACACAATGCTGAGCACAAATGGTGACCTTGCTCCCGGGTCTTTTGGCCAGACCCAGCCACTAATATCCTATGCCTGCCAGCTCATGAAAACTAGCCTCCACACCAAGTGGGGTTCTAAGGAACTGTTCTAGCTGAGTCTCACTAGTTTTTGCTCAAGTTTCAGTCTTGACTTTTTTATACCTCTTTGACCTCTACCTCTAGACTTCCCATATTTGGTGTTCTTTCCAGGTTTTCTTGCCTGCCATCTCACTTTTTCCCTTATATTTCCAGGCCCTTCCATCCCAACTGTATATAATTGATGCAAGGGAGAACTGCTGGTTCCAGTTCTGAACCCCATGAAATCTCTCCTATCCTGTCCCCCCACCCCACCCAGACACACACACACACACACACACACACACACACACACACACACACACACACATCCATTCCAACCCCTTCAACTCCTGCCAAATCAGAAGGTACATATTTCCATCCATTCTCCCCTTTGCCCTCTTTTATTAATTTCTAAGTGTTGGAAATGCTTATATTCATTTTCCCAACATTTCTGTGGTTAGGGGTGACTGTGTGACCCAATCTTGGTCACATGGGGTAGAAGCCTAAACTCTTGGAAGATTTTCCTTCTTAATAGAACAGAGGAATCTGTGGAAAAATTCCCCCTTCTTGCCTTGGGTAACATTATGTGAGGCCCTGATGCTTGGCCTGCAGCCACCAATTTTCATGAGGAAAAGAACAGGAGAACTGCAGAGATACTGACCACAGAACTATCAACACTGAGCTGCTAAATGGACTAATCCTAGAGCCACCAGCCTCTGGATTTCTTATTATAAGAAACAACTAAATTTCCAAATTTCTTAAGTCACCTTGAATCAGGAGTTCTGTCGGAGAACTAGTAAACAAAGGTATTCTAAAACCTTATCCGGTAAACATCAGTCCACCTACTGCAAACTCCATCACAGTGTGGTGGATTGAATTTTGTAGATAGATTGAAGAACAAATTCTCTAACATGGCCTAGTAGGAGTCTGCATAAAATTCTAGAATCCCAGAATGTGGGAGGAAATTTAATTGTCACCCATGTCTGACATATAGACTAATGGTATAAAATTGTGGGTTCAGAAATGAACCCCACCTATAGAGTCAATTAATTTTCAACAAGGGTTCTGAGATAATTCCATGGGGAAATAATAATCTTTTCACTAAATGATGCTGGGATAACTGTTTATCCATTGGTAAAGTATAAATTTGGAATCCTACCTCACACCATATTCAAAAATTTGCTCAAAAATATCAAACATCTAAATGTAAGAGCTAAAATTACTAAACTCTTAGACAAAAACATACTCACAAATCTTCATGACACTAGATAAGCAATGATTTCTTTTTTGGCACCAAAAGAATAACTTGATTCAAAATGGGAAATCTATAAGAATATCATTATGAGTAAGAAGGATCAGGAGACAGGGTTGGAGGGATTTCCTAAGACAAAGATGACACAGACATGAACCTGCCCTGCTCCAGCACCCATGGGAGATATTACTGCTCATCACAGTTTTCTGCTCTGCAGAACCCAGAGACAGAAGCATAATACTACTTGACCAGCCCTACAGCTAACCATGACCAACCCGCAGGAACAGGAACATGGATGAAATATGTTTGCCATTTCCAACCTAGGACAATAGTACCAAAAGGGAATTTTGTACAATGCCTGAAGCTACATTCATGGGCAAAGAAGAAACCTCTGGGGCAATGGAATAATCTATTCTGGTCCCTAAGATGGTACTAAAAGTCCCTCTAAGACCAGGATGTCCCTATCTGGACATCTCACCACCGCTTGTGGATCATCCTATCTTTAAGCAACTGAGTTCTCCTTTACATCCTCATCTTAATCTGATTTAATCCCTTGTAACCACATGAATTTACTCATTCTACAAGTATCTATAGCATACCTGCACCTATTTTTACCTTTACATGATTTGTGCCAAGTACAAGGTCCTAAGAGAACTGATGGGAGAAAGGAAGCCAATACATCATATGATTTCTGTATGAGTTGATTCAGTTCATTATTTTTCCTCTAGTAGTGGGCTAAAATCTCCTTTGCAGCATGGTTTCCATGGTGGGGGAAGATGGCATGAATGCATGTGGTGTCTGGGGAAGCACCAAGAATCAGGGGAGCATTTAATCCACAGAAAGCCTTAAATATCAATAAAAAAAATGAAAGTACCATAGACTCTCTAACAAAGAGACAAAGAACAAAGGGGAAAGGTTGTATCTCATAAGATATTGACAAAGAAATATAAACCCAAATAATGGAACTTTGTTTTCCATCAATAAACCTAGCAATTAGTTTAAAATATAATATTTAATCCTGGCAAAGGGGTGGTAAGATAGGCACAAATACATGTTTCTTGTTGGAATAAATTTGGTACATCTGTGAAGTGCAGTTGAATGATAGGCTCTTTCCTGCAGCCATGCCACCTTTATGCTTAGAACACAGACGTTCAGACTGGTGTTTATGGTGTAAAAGATGTTCATCAGAAGTCTTTTTGTACGAGCCCCAAATAGAAATAACTCCAGGGTCCTGCAAGAGGGGGAATAGTTACATCGATTATTATAATAACCCCATGTTAGAACCCATCTTGAAATAGTTGAATGGCATGGGGAAATGCTCTCAATATACTGATGAACTTAAAAGTCAGGCTCAAACATCAAGATGTGGTTAGTTTTTAATTATATAAAGTCTTCTCTAGTCCATGAAAATGCAACTGGAATCACCACAAAATGCTGACAGCTGCAGTTCCTGGACAGTGGAGTGGCCAATAATGTATATCTGCTTCTTTATTTTTTTCTGAATTTTCCAAATTTCCTCAAATATCCTGTGTTGTCTTTTTTCTTTTTTTAAAGGAAAAAAATAATATTAGGGGGGAGGGAAAGAAGGACGGGAGGAAGGAAAAAAGGGAGGGAATTAGAATAATTGGGATCCCAGAAGAAGAAAGAGAGGGGCAGAAGGTTATTGGAGCAAATTATAGCAGAGAACTTCCCTAATATGGGGAACAAAAGAGGCATCAAAATCCAGGAGGCACAGAGAAACCCTCTCAAAATCAATAATAACAGGTCAACACCCCGACATCTAATAGTAAAACTTATGAGTCTCAGAGACAAAGAGAAAATCCTGAAAGATGTTCACGAGAAGAGATTTGTAACCTAAAATGGTAAAAACATTAGATTGGCAACAGACCTATCCACAGAGACCTGGCAGGCCAGAAAGGACTGGCATGATATATTCAGAGCACTAAATGAGAAAAATATGCAGCCAAGAATATGATATCCAGCTAGGCTGTATTTGAAAATAGATGAAGACAAGAAGCTTCCAGGACAAAAAAAAACTGAAGGAAGTTGCAAAAACAAAAAGAGCCCTACAAGAAATACTGAAAGGAGTCCTCTAAGCAAAGAGAGATCCAAAAAGCAGCGTAGACCAGAAAGGAACACAGACAATATACAGTAACAATCACCTTACAGGCAATACAGTGGCACTAAATTCATAGCTTTCAATAATTACCCTGAATGTAAATGGGCTCAATGCTCCAATCAAAAGACACAGGCTATCAGATTGGATTAAAAAACAAGACCCATTGATACGCTGTATCCAGGGACTAATTTTAGACCCAAAGACACCCCAGATTGAAAGTGAGGGGGTTCAAAACCACTTACCATGCTAATGGACATCAAAAGAAAGCTGGGGTGGCAATCCTTATATCAGACAAAATAGATTGTAAAACAAAGACTGTAATAAGAGATGAAGAAGGACACAATATCCTACTTAAAGGGTCTATCCAAAAAGAAGATCTAACAATTTAAATATCTATGCCCCTAACATGGGAGCAGCCAATTATATAAGGCAATTAATAAAAAAAGCAAAGAAACACATTGACAAGAATACAATAATAGTGGGGGACTTTAACACCCCCCTGACTGAAATGGA